>NW_024737068.1:9714042-9756676 GCF_018991925.1 Homarus americanus
TGAATGTCGTACAATCTGAGATAGTAATTGCACAGTCGCTATGTTGGGTAAGGTCAATCACTAGGATTGAGTGTCCTATCACAACGAAGCTGCAAACTGTTCAAACATGCAGCAGAAAAGGCAAGTCTTCACAGCTCCGGGTTGAGCAGTCATGTATGTGGACGGGGCTGTAGGGCCTTTATATGGGGTCGGCCCAGCCGGCTTTTGACTTCTAACCAATTATCACTAAACTGGTTAGATCTGGACAAGTGTTTGCCCAGGTGAGGTCATGTCGCAGGACAATAGTGCTTTGTAATTATTACCGCCCTGGTGGGTCTTGGCCAGGTGTGGTTTCCTAACACGGTTATATCGTAGGGTTACGCAAGTACTTAGGCCGGGGTCAGGTCTTGACCTGCGGTGTGTCAACCTGTGGTGTTAGGGTACCACGCGGTCTGTACTGTACTTGCTGTTATATGTGATGTAAATCTGGGCTGTAAGCTTTGGTCTGACAATCAATCATTACACCTCCCGCCAAGACCAAAGCTTCATCACAGAGGCTGATGTCACATATAGACAGCAACATCACGTGTAGTATCAAAGATAGTCCCTGGGGCGATAACATAGTCTCACATTTACAAGCAACAATCTCATAGGTGTATGTTTTTCTACTGGCGCTAGTTTGATCTGACAAAGCTCACTATACCTCCCGCCAAGATCAAAGCTTCTATACCAGGAGAAAAAGGAAACATAGCAAGTGAACATAGAATGACAAAATCCTTCATGTCTAGCATTGTATCCGAGACAAACTTGCAAATCAAAACAACAACAGGTGTTACATCTCCTTATCAGCCCATGTCAAAATGATAATTCATCTCAGTCAGTAATATGGCTACAACATCGTGCAAAACATTGATAAAATGAACTCATAGAAAAAAGTGAGACCAAAAAAAAAAACATTCTTTGTAGTAAACATCAACAAAAATCAGAGAAAATACTTCAAAATACATAAAAAAATGCTCCTACTTCACATGTTAGTGGTTTCATATCTTTTTATTATACATCAACAACATCAACAACATCAGTACATTAGTTGGGTCCAGCATAGCTCACTTCTTCCATCCAGCTGGTATCTGAAAAATAGGGGATGCCGGCAGTACAGCAGCTGTGGTGGGTTGGTCCTTCTTCTAATCCACCTCTTCATCGTCGACTTTCTTCGAATGTCAGCATAGCACATCGTCTGTCTTCTTTCTTCACGTAGCACGTCTTCTGTCTTCTTTCTTCACATAGCATGTCTTCTGTCTTCTTTCTTCACATAGCACGTCTTCTGTCTTCAATACCACACCTTGTAGGTCGTGTTTCCACACCTTCTGACTTCTTCTCACTTCCTCCTGGTTTCTATACTATTCCAGACGAGTTTTCTGTCCCATCTGCATTCTTCGTCTACGTTTAGAGCCTCATTTTCAACATCTTCTAGATGAATTTTCTGTACCATCTTCCTTTTTTCTCAGTACATCATCATTTTCACATATTCCAGACGATTTTCTGTTCATCTGCCGTCGGCCCTCTCCGGCCGGGATGAAGGCCGGTCCACTGCTTGAGCTGTCATCTCCTTAGATGACACGGAAGGCAGGTTCCGCGGACCAGGGCTCACCCTCCGTACGTGAGTGTCGGCGAGACCAAAGACCCTCCTGTCTTACACCTTCCACAGTGGTGAATCCCTCCCTGGCTGGGCTCACCAGCGTTAACATAAGAACATAAGAACATAAGAATGGAGGAAACTGCCCATACTGGGCAGTCCCATTTACACCCAACCCCTATTGACCCCTATTGCTCATATAATCATCCAACCTATGTTTGAAGCTATTCAGCGTATTCGAGTTAATGATGATATTTGGTAACTTGTTCCATTCATCCACTACTCTGTTTCCAAACCAGTGTTTACCTATTTCGCCCCTAAATCTAAATTTGTCTAACTTAAAACCATTGTTACGAGTTCGCTCCTGATTGGATAGTTTGAGTACCTTTGCAATGTCCCCTTTGTTTAGCCCTGCCTTCCATTTATACACCTCTAACAGGTCGCCCCTCGCTCTACGTCTCTCGAGGGAGTGCAAATTAAAATGCTTTAACCTGTCTCTATACTCAAGGTTCCTAATGCCCGGGATTAGTCTTGTCATTCTCCTCTGAATTCTTTCCAAGGATTCTATATCCATTCTGTAATACGGTGACCAGAACTGAACTGCGTAATCCAGGTGCGGTCTCACAAGCTCAAGATACAGTTTTAGGATGACCTCGCTAGTCTTGTAACTAACACTCCTTTGTATGAACCCAAGTACATTATTAGCCTTGTTACGAGCAAAAACACATTGTTTACTTGGCTTAAGGTTCCTACTTATCATTACTCCCAAATCTCTCTCACAGTCGGATATGGCATCGTTGTTCATCTGGAATCTGGTTTCCCTGTTTACATCTCCTATACTGAGTACTTTACATTTGTCCACGTTGAATTCCATCTGCCATTTTTCAGACCACTCTAAAAATTTTTTTACATCTTCCTGTAGTTTTGCAGAGTCCTTGTCAGATTTAATAACACGTCCTATCTTAGTGTCATCAGCAAATATACTTATGTTGCTGTCTATGCCGATATCTATATCGTTTATGTATTTAAAAATCAATAATGGTCCAAGTACTGAGCCTTGGGGAACTCCACTAGTGACGTTGCTCCAATGGAACTAAGTGCCGCTGTTTCCTGTCCTGTAACCATGCCCTAATCCACTTAAGGATATTAGCTTTGATGCCATGTGCTTCTACCTTTCTAATTAGTCTTTCGTGGGGGACTCTGTCGAAGGCTTTGCTAAAGTCGAGATATACCACATCAAAATTGTGCCCCTCGTCCAACAATTCGAAAACTGATGAAAAGAATGTTAATAGATTAGTTAGACATGAACGCCCGCTTGTGAAGCCATATTGGGAATCATTGATCAACTTGTGCTTCTCCAGGTGGTTTCGAATAGAGTTTGAAATGATTGATTCTAGTAGTTGTCCTACTATTGATGTTAGGCTGATTGGGCGGTAGTTAGAGGATAGTGATCTAGCCCCCTTCTTGAAAATCGGTATTACATTCGCTATCCTCCAGGATTCTGGTACTACACCTGCTTTTAAGGACATGTTAAACAACTTAGCTAAGGGCACACTAAGCTCTTCCTTACATTCCTTTAATACTCTGGCAAATATCTCATCGGGACCAGGTGACATATTAGGCTTTAGTTTGTCTATTTGCTTACTAACATCTTTACTAGTCACTACTATCTCGCTTAATTTGTTTTCTTCACTATCTCTGAACAGAGTCGGTGCCTCGGGTGTCATGTTTAAATTTTCGGTGGTAAAAACTGTTGAAAAATATTTATTCAAATTATTGCTCATTTCTCCGTCGTTGTCAGTGAGCTAGCCGGTACCTGACCGTATTGGTCCAATCCTTTCTCGTGTTTTAGTTTGATACATTTGGTAGAATCCTTTGGGGTTTGTCTTCGCCTCCCTTGCTATCCTTACCTCATTATTCCTCTTGGCTTTCCTTATCTCGGTTTTAACCCTACTCGCCAATACCTTATAATAATCCTGGAGGTAAATTTCGCCATGATTTATCCTTCTTCCTATAGCCTTCCTTTGGCCAATGATGTTCTTTAAATAATTATTTATCCATTTAGGGTCATTTTTGTCTGATCTGAGTTTTTTGTATGGTATGTTCTGCCTTTGTGCATAAAGTAACGCATTATCTAAATTGTCGTGGAACTCGGCAATCTCAGATCTCGTTATCAGGTCGGTGTCATCTGTCAGGTTCACGCGACACCCCTTCTCTTAGCTGCCTCTTTAAACTGTCAAAGTTTGCCCTTCTGAAATCTGGTACTTTAGTGGAATTTTCCTTATGTCTGCCCTGAAAATCTAGCTGGAATCTAATTTCTTTGTGATCGCTGTTTGCAAGTTCATTCCCTACCTCGACATTGCTAATGAGGTTTTCTCTGTTTGACAGAACTAAATCGAGTATATTATTACCCCGGGTGGGATCGGTTATATGTTGACTTAGGAAACAGTCCTGGATCGTTTCGAGAAAATCCTCTGATTCTGAGTTACCCGTAAGGTCAGTCCAATCTATTTGGCGAAGGTTAAAGTCACCTACTATACAGACTTTGTTGTGTATGGATGCCCTGCGCATTTCATCCCAGATAAGTCTCTCATTGACTCTATCAAGATTGGGAGGTCTATATATTACTCCTGTGATTAATTTTTCCCTACCGTCAATTAAGTCTATCCAAATTGTTTCTGTATTCCGCTCAGTTTTTATTTCCTTATTTATTTCACACTTCAGATTATCCCTGACATAGATTGCTACTCCGCCTGCTTTCCAGGTCTGCCTATCGGTATGGAACAATTTGTAACCCGCAATTTGGTATTCGACCGGTAACTCAATTGAGTCTAGGTTGATCCATGTTTCAGTGAATGCTATTATGTCGATTTTTTCGGTACATACCAAGGCCCTAATATCATCCATTTTGTTTCTCATACTTCTACTGTTTGCATAAAAGACATTTAAGTTAGTCGTGTTCTGAGTCCTCCCTTTACGTCCTCCCTTTACCGCGTTTAGGTTTAAACTCCCTGTCTAATTTAGTTTTGTCATCATTCCTAACACTATTTCCCTGTAATCTTTCACCTTGTTTACCCGCTCCCACTGCAGTCTCCTCCACCCCGTGCCCATATGTTCCCCTAGCAGTTTAAAGACATAGATATCTTTTGAACTGCCCCTTCTAGAGACCCAGCCAGGGTTGCCACCCCATCCCGAGACAGGTGTACCCCATCCCTAGCATAAAGGTCCCTTCAGCCGTAGAAGTTGTCCCAGTTGTTAATGAATGGGACTGATATTGACTTGCAATATCCGTCAAGACGGCCGTTGACACCAACTGCCCTTGACAACCATTCATTGCTAACTCTCCTTCTAGGCAGGACACCACATATGATAGGGATCCCTCCCTTAGTCCTAATACGATCTATAGCTGTCTTGAATTTATCAAGAAGCTCTTCACTCCTACACCGGGCAATATCGTTGCCTCCTGCACTGAGGCAGATAATGGGTTTGTTCCCATTACCAGACAAGATATTGTCCATCCTGTCAACTCTATCCCCCACCCCAGCCCCTGGCAAAAACACCCTCATCCTATTTTTATTTTTACCACAAAAAGCCCTGTCCAAGTACCTTACCTGTGAGTCACCAACAATTAAAGTTTTTTTACCTTCCTTGTCAGCCCTATCCCTGACTGTACTAACGTCCATTTCGTCTATCAAGGGACTCAACGAGTTGGTACACTTAGCTGTTGTTGCCATTGTTGTATCATTGGTGTGTTTCTTGACCACCAGCTTGGTAGTCCCTCTCCTCACAACCTTCCATTCGTCATTCACCGGCTTTCCCTGTCTTGTTTCTTCCTTCATCTTTGCTATCTCTTCCTTTAATTTCAAGATTTCTTGCTCTAATTTTGGGGTTTTTCTCTTTGGTATTCTCTAATTCAGCCCACAGAAGGGCATAACCCCGCTTACAAGTAGCACTAGCCATATCTGGTAATTATCCCCGGGAGCGGAGCTAAGCTGCCTTGACCTTTCCCCTAGTGAGGTCAGAACACAACGAACCAGGTGTTATGGCTAAACAAGGGAGGGTATAGGTTTACGTTAAGTACACTGTTACCAATAACAAGGGACGAGGAGGACGTGGGTAAACGTTATAGTTCGCTGCCACCAATGTAATGAGACAAATAAACAAGAAGATTACATATATAAGTAAGAAGTATAGAGAGTAGGAATGTAAAGAGAGGAACAGCTTGGTAGCGTGGCCGGGATGTTATTTACTCAGTGTCAATACGCTTATCTTCTTATCTCGTATGTCAATACACATATATTACTTCTTAAAGGGACAACTTGTTAAACACCTCTTCGACACAACTATTTATTAATTCTCTTAATGACATGGACACATCAATATCACTATTATATCAGGGTATTAATACGTTAGGTCTAACGTTACTCGACACTGACTCTCGGATACAACATGAATGAATACACTTCCCACAATAGGTAATTCACCCTTGGGATAGTTCTGACAAGACTCACGTGTACCCTGACGTAGGCCCAGTGGATGCTTGGCTGGGCTGCCTCCTATGGGAGGCTTCTGCTTAGCTGGGGTCTGGTCGGGAGGTCCCCCTCCCGACCTGGGGAGAGGACAAGCGTGACTCTGAGAATCTCCAGAGTAATGTTCGAATGTTCGAATGGCAACCAGGATCAGAATGATAATGGGAATGATAATAGACGGGACTGTAGGGCCTTTATATAGGGTCGGCCCAGCCGGCTTTTGACTTCTAACCAATTATCACTAAACTGGTTAGATCTGGACAGGTGTTTGCCCAGGTGAGGTCATGTCTCAGAACAATAGTGCTTTGTAATTATTACCGCCCGGGTGGGTCTTGGCCAGGTGTGGTTTCCTTAACACGGTTATATCTTAGGGTTACGCAAGTACTTAGGCCCGGGTCAGGTCTTGACCTGCGGTGTGTCAACCTGTAGTGTTAGGGTACCACGCTGTCTGTACTGTACTTGCTGTTATATGTGATGTAATTCTGGGCTGTAAGCTTTGATCTGGCAATCAATCATTACAATAACAACCACGACCATGATTATAACAACCACGACCATGATTATAACAACCACGACTATGATTATTACAACCACGACCATGATTATAACAACCACGACCAGGAATATAACAATCACGACCATGATTATAACAACCACGATTATAATTATAACAACCACGACTATGTTTATAACAACCACGACCATGATTATAACAACCACGACCAGGAATATAACAATCACGACCATGATTATAACAACCACGATTACGATTATAACAACCACGACTATGATTATAACAACCACGACCATGACTATAACAATCACGACCATCTGGAAACGATATGAGCCGGACTGCGGCTGCGTGCAAGCCAAGCACGAGCGTTCGAACTTTCACGCCTCAGTAAACTGTACCACCCGTCTCGCCACCGGGCACGAAGGGCCCACGATCACCTGTCTAATATACTATAGGACTAGCCGTGTGTGTATCTGTTCTGGCCAGCCGAAACGGCACAATCGTTTTTCATCAAACTTGGTCGAAAAATCTCATAAAATTCGAAGAGTGAAAAATAGCTGGTCTCATGTCGATGGATTCTTTAGGAAGGCATTAATTAACCATTTTATTTACTCTGGCAACAGATGTCACTGTACGCTGTCAGCAGGCCGGACGATTGCAGTTATGGGACGACTCTCTGCTCCTCCCCCCACTTTTTCTCTTAGCCTACTTTTTTTTTAATGTTGTTTGGATTAGTTAAGCATGGAAGATGAGTAAATAGAAGAAAAAAAGAAGAGGAAACAGAAAATAGTTAGAGATAACAGGTGGGGGGGAGCTGAGTTTCATCATGCGTCTGGATGAGCAGTTTCAACGTTACCAGAGCATTTTCGGACCTTACGAGGCTACAGTGTATACTTATTTCTCTCCTTATGGCGAATATTTCTTTAACTAATTATTCTAACCTATAGTATATTAGATACTGTAAGTATCACGACAACGACCGTTATTATAACAACCAAGACCATGATTATAACAACCAAGACCATGATTATAGCAACCACGACAATGATTATAACAACCACGACTATGATTATAACAACCACGACTATGATTATAGCAACCACGACAATGATTATAACAACCGCGACTATGATTATAACAACCACGACCATGATTATAACAACCACGACTATGATTATAACACCTACGACTATGATCATAACCACGACCATGATAATAACAACCACGACCATGATTATAACAACCACGACCATGATTATAACAACCAAGACCATGATTATAGCAACCCCGACCATGATTTTAACAACCACGACCATGATTATAACAACCACGACCATAATATGATTATAACAACCAAGACCATGCTTATAGCAACCACGACCATGATTTTAACAATAACCACGACCATGATTATAACAACCACGACCATGATTATAACAACCACGACCATGATTATAACAACCACGACCATGATTATTACAACCACGACTATGATTATAACAACCACGACTATGATTATAACAACCACGACCATGATTATAACACCAACGACCATGATTATAACAACCACGACTATGATTATAACAACCACGACCCTGATTATAACAACCACGACCATGATTATAACAACCACGCCCATGATTATAACAACCACGACCATGATTATAACAACCACGACCATGATTATAACAACCACGACCATGATTATCTAATCTCTAATATACTATAGGAAATTATTTGTATAAGACCGATATAGCTACAGAAAAAATAAAATATTTACATGTTGTTGTGTATTCTTATTACTGTTTGACTGCTGTTCGCAGGAAACCGATTTATTAACAAGTGTTCATTGCAAGTGCACCGACGTTAAATACAGGCGCGAGGCCACTTCTCCAAATATTCCCTCCATTACTCTTTTATCGAATTATATAGTGAACTGGGCACGAAGGTCCCACGATCAGTTGTTGCCAACTATACATAACCCTGACAGCTCTGTCCTCTTGTTCAACCTTAATACTGTACAACCCATGTTGTACTGCTCCCCCATTATACTTATGTTTTCAATTCCACTGTAATTTATGTATATATTAATAAATAGATAAATAAATAAATAAATAAATAAACTAAATAATAAATAAATAAAATTAATAAATATTGAAGTGATAACCGTGGTAACATGATGAGATGTTCTTATTACCACCATGCTATTGTACTAATCCAGATGATACTAAATGTTACATAATACTTCCTTGAGATAAATGTATAAAAAATATATCAGGTGCCTAAAAGAGAGCTCAGGTTCTCAACTGGCTGTTTCAATTCAAAATGTTTCAATTCAATTCAGGTACGTCTTGACCCTTCGGTTCGTCTGTATGATATTAAAGTATTTACAACGAGAATCTTACTTCTGAAAAGCAACTGGTATGCCGCACATGAAACAAAACTGTGCCAGAACTTAATAGTATCTAACCTTTGTAGTAAAATAGGAACAGATGTGATATTTGTAAATATATATTGACGGTATTTGTGTATATTGTACCAAGGCATTTCCCTTTCAGTTGCCATTATCATCATCTCATAAATAAAGGAATGACGAAAACTAATAATACATTGTACTGTAATAGCCACATCCGTGAAGAGAGTTTATCACTAACAACTGACCAACGCCCATCTGTCGTAATTTCCCCTGTAGATAACGGTGGGGAACTTTGAAAAAAAATAAGACGCTCTTTTTAAACACCAGACAATAGTGTATGTTTTCTTTGTGTGTGTGTCTCATTGTATAATTGTGTGTGTAATTGTAATGGAGAGAGAGAAACTGTGTACGTATTTGATTGAAAGTGGGAGGAGGAGGAGGGGAGGGTGGAGTCGTCAAGTAAACAATCAAAAACTAAAACAGGTCCTGTGTTCTTGGAACGAGTGGAAACTAGCCTATCCTCTTTCTTTCCACCTTCTTCTACCCCCTTCACTTCTCCTTCTCCACTCCTTTTCCCATCTCCCCCCCCCCCCTCTGTCCTTGTCCTCAAACTAGTGTATCACCCTTCTCATGTATTTCCTCGTCAATGTTCTTATTGTCCTCCTCCCCATCATCATCATCATCATCATCATCATCATCAATATTATTATTTTGGTCTTCTTATCTATCTCTCTCTCTCTCTCTCTTTCTCTCTCTCTCTCTGCAACTTCACCACCCCGTCTCCTATCACTCCTAATCCTGCCTTAAAAATATTGGGTCTCAAAAACTCGCCTGTGGAACTCCTTAGGTACGTACTGTACATACGACTCACCACCACCAACCTTGGGACAGAGAGAGAGTGTGTGTGTGTGTGGGAGAGCTGGCTTGCTTGGATCAACAGAAGATTTTTTTTCCCATCAAGAACCAAGGGGCTGAAATTTAGGGACACTACTGACATAGCTGTTCACTTTTATTAAGTGAGGGCCAGATTAGTGTCAGCCCTAAATGAAATCCACTGCATTATATTACGTGAATGTAAAGCCAGTAGTAAACAATGTAATCTGCAAAACTTTGTCATAATTGTTTGTCACAAAGAGAAATAGGGAAAAGTTTAAAATTTTGCCATAATTAATATTAATATGACTATTAGACTTGTATGTTGCTACATATATATTTTTTTCTTTCGGATAGTTCTTGTTTTTCCATATTTTAACTCAATCCTAAAAATCGATATGGGGACATTTATGGTAACAGGTATCCTAAACAAGCCGATAAATATACATTATTAATGTTAATATCACTGTATTTCATATGAAAGTCATGAAAGAATAAGCCATGATTCCCATACCCAATTGAGAATAAGATTAGCCAATTGCTATTAGGATCCCTGACTACTGCATCTTACTGAATATAGTATCTTTGGTAATAATAAAATGACCGTAGTTAAGTGTACTAATAATAAAATTACCGTAGTTAGTTTTAGCAACATTGAAGTAATAATGGTCAGGCCACGTGAGATATGTTTGATCTGGTCTTATACTCAAAGAGTTAAACGATACACTTTTCAATTTCTCGAAGGTTCACATCATTTTATTCTACCATCGTCGCTGGTGAGCTGAAAACTCACGGAATTTTCAGGTTAAGATAGATTAAGTTAAGTCAAGTTTAATGAAAACAAATATTAAAGATATATTTTCATACTCGCGAGTACAAATTCAATTACATTTAATCTGTAGCGAAATATATCACTTCTTTTCCTTTAATATCGGAGGAAATACCCATATTCTACTGATTGATTCATCCTAATTTCTAAATGTGAATAAGTCTTGCTGTTGTATGATCGAGGTAGTTGTTAGGTGCGTAACTAGGTTAGTAAATATACCTTTTCATCAGAAATTAAAATTACAGGAGATACTGTACAGTACAGAAGGAGTCATGTTGGTAAGAGTATAGCCTATCTCTTTCTTGACGTTCAGTCAGATTTAAATGAAGGATTCTCATGTCGTGTAACAATAAGTGTAAACATTAAGAGCACCTGAAGATTAATCCCTCCTTCAGCTTAATTAACTTTAAGATTAACCATCCTAACACTAACGTAACCTTACCTAACCAAACCAGTAATAGTGGAAGGGACGGTTAGCAGTAGAAATAACTTATGGAGTTCGTTCATGTTTTGTAGAGGTGTTGTTTGGATAATAAGTAAAAAACAAACAATATGACAACTTTTTTCCTTTAAGTTTAAGTATTTTTTTCTTCCGTGCGCCATAAGTCCAAACTCTCGTGAGGTATAAGTCCAAACTCTTGGTGTCATAAGTCCAAACTCATGGTGTCATAAGTCCAAGAGTTGGGTGTCATAAGTCCAAAACTAGTGCATCCTAAGTCCAAACTCATTTTGTAATTACAGAACTTCCGACAAGTCCAACAATATCAAGATATAATCTATAATAATAAAAGGACGTGTCTAAATCTCTGTTCCAGCCACAGTCCAAAACGGAAGCAATTAGATATCTTTACACATACATTTTACATGGGTCCCAAGATTGTGCTCCTTATTATTGACCATGGACCTCTGGGTGGTCCGGTCAAGAACCAAAATCTTCATTGACTAAGATATCGCTACGGCGATTGCGACAGATGGCAATTTGAGACAGTCAAGGTTGGGTTAGGATAGGTTGAGGTGGTTACTCGTGTCAGGGAGGACAAACTTTGACAGTCAAGGTTATACAGTATATACCTAACCCGAGTGAAGCCGGGTAATTTTGTTAGTCACCAATGTGGTGAAGGACTTGGGGGTAGGTTGGGCAGGAGTCGAGTCCGTCTAGGACTCTAGGTCATCCACCTCGTCTCTCGCTGACCTTGTGTACCTGGAGGAGCTTATGCCACTCCTACCAGTACTACCACCACCATCTCTACTTACCACTACCATCACTACTTACCAGTACTAACGTCAAAACTTACCACTATGACCAATACCTACCAGTGGTAGTACTACTTACCACTACCATCACCACCATCACTACTTACCACTACCATCACCACCATCACTACTTACCACTATCATCACCACCATCACTACTTACCACTACCACCAATACCTGCCAGTACTACCACCACCATCACTACTTACCACTACCATCACCACCATCACTACTTACCACCACCACTACCTATCAGTACAGTACTAGCACCACCATCTCTACTTACCAATGCCACCACTACCTACCAGTACTACAACCAGCATCACTACTTACCACTCCCACCACTACTTACCAGTACTACCACTACCATCACTACTTACTACTACGACTACTACCTACCAGTACTATCTCCATCACTACTTACCACTACCAATATTAACCCCAACCATTTTTTTTCTAATAAATCTGTCCTCCAGCCTCCCCCAATAGCCACACCTTCGCCGCCATTTCATTACCTTAATATTAAATATCCTAATACATAAGTAGCTATCCTATCTGTATTGAATTAGTTGAGCCGCAGAACTATGCGGCATTCAGTGACTGTAGCCTCATAGTCAATATCTGCAGTTGTTGTCGGCATTGGGGCCGAAGCTCTCGTTCCCCTGAGGCAGAGCAAAGCCAACAGAAGGAGAGAGAAGGACAGTCGACATCTCATCCAGGCTGTAACATAACTTCTGGGCTGCTGCTTCTGTTCGGAGATCACTTCCTCGAGTCTGGCGTAGAAACATCTTGCACTTGGTCTCATCCCACCAGAGGTTGTGAACACTAGAGGAGTGAAGCTGCCTTGATCAACGTTTTGAATTCTCTCCCCATATGCCCTTATCTTGTCGTTCTCGTTCCTCCTGTGTGCAGCATTGAGAGCTAAGTTACGGTGACATGCGGCCATGGGATCAAAAATCCTGATGTCGAAGAAAGCTCGTTGTCCCAGCGTCCAGAATCCTCGAGCACTGACGTCAACACTGGCTTCGTTAGATGTGTTTGAAGTCCTATGTTGGAAGATCTCACCGTCCAAAGGAAGGAGGGTCGATTCTACCATGACATCCCGACAGATTTCCTTCAACATATTTGCTGTGAGGTCCCTTACTTCGTCATGCCTCATGCATATGAAGCCCCCTTTCTTGCACACCATGGCGTGATCGACGTCATAGGAAGAGCCACACGCGCATTGGGAGGGCAAACCTTCTAATGGCCAACCGTACCTTAGAGCAATGGCATCTGTAAATTCTTGTTTATTGAGACTGAAACCATTTGCCCTTATCGGTAACGTAGTTAACCAGTTCGAGGCGCCCACCTCCTGCGCTATAGCTACTTTTTTTTCAAATTTTCTGGTATTTGCAGCAATAGTTGCTGCAACTTGTCACTTTGGCCGTGCTGTCGTTCTGTCGTAATGGAACTTCGGTTCTTGTTTACTTCACTGGTATCCACCTCCCCTGTTGCGTTCTGAGTTATTATGTGGTCCGTGAGGGCTGCCGTTAGCTTAACTGAGTTTTGATGCTCAGTGGCAGCAATCTCCTCTGGATTGGTTAGTCCCATTCCTCCCAGTCTCGGTGGTAGTGCAAGGAATGATCTTTCTGCTGGGGTTAGGTGAGGGTGTTTCACTAATTTGGGAATGAAATTGACGCTGATACCTTCTTCCAGGGGGTGGAGGGGGGTCCAATATCAGGGACAGTGCGCATAAGGTAGTTCCAGCGATGCTTGACTCCATGGGTGAATGCTGCAAAAGCCGCATGTGGCTCTGTGTTAGCAATCTCAGACAGAGCATGGATTTCCCTAACCCTCTCATTCACCTTTCCAGTTATGTACTCGGTCTTGAAGTCCGTCGAGCTGATTACTGCCCCTAGGTGTCTTTGGCCATCCTTTGTTATTTTGACCTCACTTCCACAGAACACTTCCATTGCCCATTCATAATGATCAGGCTTCACAATGAGGAAAGACTTGCTGGCGTTTGGGTGGTACCCTATTTGTGGGCCTCGTGATGTTACCAAGTCCCACCACTTTTTGATGTCCTCCACCTTTCCTGCTCCTGTAAGGTCATCAGCGTACGCCACTTGCTTGACCTTCGTTTTTTTTTCAAATTTTATTGTGTGTTGGTGCACGGATAGGCCTATTGCATACATTGCCATTGCAACAGGGTCCCCCTGTGTTGTTCCCTCTGTTGACTGTATCCCCTCTTAGAGCCTTGTTGTTTACTATATAAAGGTCTGATGGATTCCTATAGGAGTTTTCAACATACATTGCAAAGCTTGGACACTTGATCTTGATGTTGTGCAGTGCAGCCTTGCGGTTAAGTATGTTGAATGCGTTTGAAGCGTCGACCAGGAGAACGGCCTCACAATCGCGTTGTTCAAATATCGTTCTCATGGCGTGAATGGCAGCTTCCCCTTCAGCTTGTTGGCCAGCACAAACTTGCAGGTTCCCTGCTGCTCCCTGACATCATCCTTTGACACCTCCATTGGCATTTTCCGATGAATCGCCTCAGCACTTCCCCCACTCCTATTGGCCTACATCCTGGATTCTTATCCAGTAGAATGAGGTGGCAGGCCGTCAGAGCATGAAGGTGATGGCAGCATGAGGATGCCAGCTTTCTTGCAAGGACGGCAATGGCCGTGCAAAGATCACTTGCTACGGGGCCAAACTTGTTAGTGCTGAGGATGACTCTCCAACCATTTGCATCCAGACCTGAAGGGCCGGCACTCCCTGAGTCTTCAGTGCCTTTTTCCACACCATCCCTCCTGTTATTTTCTCGAACAGGACAGCATTTGGTGGGATATAGGCACCCTGAAACCTGATGCCTTCATCATCACTTGCAGAGGGTGTAGGTTATGTATCTAAGCTACTGTGCCGAGTAGCAACCTTGTATATAAGCTACTGTGCCGAGTAGCACCTATGTATATAATTACGTTCCCTCAGAAAGCTCCTCGCCCTACAGGACCTCTGAGCAAGCTACTCCTCACCTAGTAACTCCTTAGCACTGCATTGTACAACAATATATATATATATATATATATATATATATATATATATATATATATATATATATATATATATATATATATATATATATATATATATATATATATACAGAAAACGCATTGTGAGTTTCTATTCTGCCTCATTCCTGAGTGGAGATATCTACATGTACGTACGTTTGTGTGCCCATACAAAGAGACAATAGACAACTAAAGAGAATTGACAACTGGCCACATACAGTACCTACCAGTACTATCACCCCTTCATTACATACCACTACCACCACTACCTACCACCACCACATACTACCATTACCACCTACTAGTACTTTCATCATTATCACTATCAGTACATACTAGTACTACCACCAATGCCGCCACCTACCACTATTGCTAACAACAATTACCTTTACCCCTACCACCACCTACCACAAATACCACCATCAACTACCACCACCCTTTACAATCACTTTCCACTACTATCACCATCAACTATCACCACCACCGCCAACTACCAGTACCACTACTAACCCCTCTACCACTACCACCACCACTTCAAAAATCCACCACTACCATCATCACCCGTAAGCACTAGCGTAGCTAGGGGGGGGGGCGGTCCGCCCGGGCGGCACTTTTGGGGGGGCGGTCCGCCCCGGGCGGCACTTTTGGGTCTGCTCATCACCCATATCTGCAGCTACTGGAGACGTTAATCCATCCCTTTGTATCGGCGGCAAGTTAATCCTTGTCGTGTCTGACCTAACACCTGACCCACATCATCACGGCCACGTCATGAGCTACCCCCTTGCTATGCGCCCCCCCGCCCCACACACAACCTGTAACCTGTTGAGGATTAAGGAAACAACTTCAAACAAGTACGCCAGTGAGCTCATGTGGTGTGGGTCAGGTGTTAGGTCAGACACGACGAGGATTAACTTGCCGCCGATACAAAGGGATGAATTAACGTCTCCAGTAGCTGCAAAACCATGCAGTCTCGGGTCATGTACAGCCGACCAATCCACCAGTTACAAGCAATTCACTTCAGTTCTGCACAAGTCTCCATCGTGACAAGACGAGGGAAGGCTAGACTACTTTAAGTTCTCTTGTGTTTTCGATCCAGTTATTTACTTGGTTGGATGACATAATACTATAAGGTAAGAAATATTAAAGTATTGGTTAAAAAATATTGATGTGACCTTTGCTGCGGTACTGAGATTAAATATTAAGATTTTGTTTCACAGCATTGCGATTTTATACTAAGACACTATCCTCTCTGGGGTACAGACAAAAGCCCCCCCGACAAAAGCCACCCAGACAAAAGCCCCCCAGACGAAAGCCACCCAGACAAAAGCCCCTACTTTGATCGGGGTGGCTTTTGTCTGACAACAGTAAGGCAAACTATTTAATATATATATATATATATATATATATATATATATATATATATATATATATATATATATATATATATATATATATATATATATATATATAAAAGAGTGAGTCACTGTGCAATATGTATTTTTTGTAGGGTCACGGGGGGCGGCAAACTCAAGGGCCGCCCCGGGCGGCACACACTCTAGCTACGCCACTGCCCGTAAGGGGGTAAAATAATGTTATACTTGTTTACTACCGAAATCTTCGTCTCCATGAACTTCACTGCAACTGTTAATACTCTAATACGTTTTGTGATACCTGGTGTTTACATTGGTACAGTGTTATATCTTGTATATTGTAACCTGAGATGCAATTCTGCGTAATACATCATTTTATTTTGTTTTTGTATTGGTATTATCATCATCATCATCATCATCATCATAATTATTATTATTATTAGTAGTAGTAGTAGTAGTAGTAGACGCGGGGACAGCGAGCTTTCTTCGACATCAGGATTTTTGATCCCATGGCCGCTTGTCACCGTAACCTAGCTCTCAATGCTGCACACAGGAGGAACGAGAACGACAAGAGAAGGGCATATGGGGAGAGAATTCAAAACGTTGATCAAGGCAGCTTCACTCCTCTAGTGTTTACAACTTCTGGTGGGATGGGCCCAAGTGCAAGATGTTTCTACGCCAGACTCGCGGAGTTGATCTCCGAACAGAAGCAGCAGCCCAGAAGTTATGTTACAGCCTGGATGAGATGTCGACTGTCCTTCTCTCTCCTTCGGTCGGCTTTGCTCTGCCTCAGGGGAACGAGAGCTTCTGCCCCTACTCCGACAACTGCTGCAGATATTGACTATGAGGCTACAGTCACTGAATGCCGCATAGATCTGCGGCTCAACTAATTTAACACAGATAGGATAGCTTCTTATGTATTAGGATATTTAATATTAAGGTAAATTAAATGGTGGCGAAGGTGTGGCTATTGGGGGAGGCTGGAGGCCACGAAAAAAAGTAGTAGTAGTAGTAGTAGTATTTGTATTATATTAGTATTGTTATTGTTGTTATTATTATCATTATAGTAAAAACCTTTGGATCATAGGTTATCGTACATTAAATCTTTAGTAAATATGAAAGTACGTTATCTACTTACAGTAAAGTCTCCGTGCAGTTATAACACCATTTTGGCTGTTGTCTTTGCTGCCATAACCTAAAATAACCAGGTAAATGGCGACAGTAACATCCATCATCGTGATAAAAAGAATTACCTGAAGATTAATCCCTAACTTATTTCACCCTAACGTTAACCTAGCCTAACCCTATCTAACCTAGCCTAACATACCCTGAGCTAACTTAATCTAATCTAAATTAATCTAATCCTGTCTAACCTTTTTTATCTCTAACCTAACCTCGCATAATCTATCCTCATCTAATATAACCTAACAAACTAATCTGACCTTATCTAACTTAACTCCCCAGGTTGCATTTGGGTGTTTTATCAGATAAAATAAGCTGAGGGGTCAATCTTCACGTGATACAAAAAAACTGGGTCTGATGATTTACTGAATAACCAATGCACCTATGCCTCAACGTAACCTCCAACATGAACCACGCAACACTTTGTTCGTAAGATTAATCTATTTTCTTCTAAATGTGCTTTTAAAAACAATACTTACTGTGAATAAATCAGGAAATAGAGCTAGCAAGCTATACGAGTATATGGCATTGTTTTAATATACATCGTTTGTGGTGTCAGATTGTTTCCCGTGAAATGTGCACATATACTTTTTTGATCTTGTGTACCTTTGAGCAAGAGGGGTTAAACAGTAGTTTTTTCAAACGGCTGTGACGTCACGGTGTCCTTCTGCCTGACCTAGGTGGCGATGTGTGTGAGTCTTGTCTCCCTCCCTGGTACTGCTGGCCATAACTTCATCTGACGAATAATGCATATTTATTTCATGCTTTCTAATACATACAGTACATACAGTTGTTGCTTCATGGCGATATACACTAATAATAATATGTATATGTATATGTATTATTGTGTGTAATGTCAATAATATTACTATTGTGTGTATTATTATATTGTGTGTGTATTATTATTATTATTGTGTGTGTGTGTGTGTGTATATTATTATTATTATTATTATTATTATTATTATTATTATTATTATCAGTGTATTTTGATATCTTTAATTCTATTGTTTGGTCTAGCGTCCATTTGTCATTCATCTTGTACACACTAATAGAATAGGATACAAATAAAATTTTGTGTAATGGTACAAACCCGACAAGATCTTTATTCAGTTCGAGTGTCAGTGTTGTTATATGTTGTAATGAGTTACGGACTCCCTCTATTCCTCTTTAGTTTCTCCTTTGGCGATATTTTTTTTGCACCCGTTTTCGTGATAATGGCATACGTTCTTATTCCTCTGTTTTAATTCACATTGTGCAGCCACATCTCATTGAACTCCCACAGCCTGACATACCTTGCTTCGTTAATTAAAGTACTGTACTGCATTGCGTACATTTAAAGACCAGAATTGCTTCTTCAGTAATGCATTTTTCTTTGGACATTTTGTCCACAGGTTACAGTGTTTACTTGTGAATTATATTTTTCTTTGCATATATTAAATTTGTATCTTGTGTTTAATCTTTGTGAACTATTGTTCACGTAATAAACTAAAAAAAAAATCAAGGGTGGAAAGTGGAGGATTATAAGGGGAAATGAGGCCTCAATTCCTTACATTATTACTTTTATAACATTAGTTTTACACATTTGGGCTGGCCTGAAGGATTTAATTTTATTCAGTTTTGGTCATTGTTCTTGTTACAAGGCAGCAGTCATATTTGATGATAAAGTCAAGGCCAAAATCTCTAATGACAAGTTCAAGAATGTGGGTAAATACATCCGTAATATATCCTCTCAGATTCCCACATGTCTTAATTTCTTTTTACTGTACTGTAGACCTCACAATGTGTAAAGTGTTCTCTATAACATATTTGAGGTTATATAGTTATACAACGGGTCAGATAATTATGGGCACTTCTTACCACTCTCACTCCTCCCTGGTAAGTTAATGTGGATAGATAGAAGGAGAAGGTCATTAACCGTGGCATTATAGGAGACGGGTAACAGGTCAAATCCTTACCCATACAGGGCAGGTAGAGTGTAGGGTAGGAGCAAAGGCCAAGCAGGACATTAACAGTTCCTCGCCTCCGTCACTGCAGGGGGGTCGTTCATCCTAACCTTCCCACATTCCTGCTACTGGTCGGGCAGGGTCATTCACCTTACTCCGGGCCACCATCACACCACTTCAACCATCATTGCTACCTACCGTACCACTTCCCGCTTCTTCTATATTCTTTCTCCCCTCCTCCTCTCTGGTTAGTCCTTCCTTGTCTCCCGTGCCCCCTACAGGTGGTTGGGTCGGTGCGTCAGTCAGTACAGTACCTCGGGTGGGTTCATTCACCTCACAGGCAGATGTTGGGTGAGTTAGGTATCAAGTAACATAAATAAGGATGGACTTTGTATATAGGTGGAGGTCCTTTTACCGTTACTATACACCGCCAACACAAACGAAATGGGAAGGTCACCTGAAGATAAGCCCCCCAGTTTATATCACCCTAACGCTAACCTAATCTAGCTTAACCTAACCCATATCTGACCTGACACCTTAACCAGCATAACCTAACCTAACCAAACCTAATCTAACCAACCTAACCTAACTGCTGGTATAACGTTTATTTAAAAGAAAAGGGAATCGTAAATTAACACATTTTTGTTATATTTTGATGGGCGAGAAATATTGATACCAGGCGTAGTAGTGTACTGTATGTTCTACACTGCACTATATATAGATTTACTTGAGTATGATGTATGATATGTATTATATCTGTTGTGTGGTT
Source organism: Homarus americanus (assembly GCF_018991925.1). Lineage (NCBI taxonomy): Eukaryota > Metazoa > Arthropoda > Malacostraca > Decapoda > Nephropidae > Homarus > Homarus americanus. The sequence continues at coordinate 9,734,388 of NW_024737068.1, forward strand.
TGTATAATGTATGATATATGTTGTGTAATATGTGTGACGTATGATGTATGTTGTTTACCATGGATCATATAACTATGATCTGTAGTAGGATGTATAATGTAGTATATATGATGCATGGTGTATGTTATGTAGTATACATGTATGATGTATTTGGTGTATGGTGTATGATGTATGTTGTATATGATGTATGTGATGAATGGTATTAATGGTAGAATTTTACGTAAGTTTAAAATGGTTTAATTATTTCTTGCCTCACCCCATAACAGACTTAATAAAAATATGTAGAACTTGTCTTCCCACACACTACCTCCTGTACTACTGTTTGCTACTCTTCCTCTTCTTCCTCCTTCTCCTGTTGCTTCTCTTCCTTTCCTCTTCCCCCCCCTTGTTCTTTGTCTTGTCCTCCTACACCTCTTGTTGCTATTCTTCCTCTTCTTCCTCTACTCCTGTTGCTCGTTTACATTGCCTTTTCCTCCTCCTTCTTCTGTTGTTTCCTCCTCCTACTGTTGTTACACTCATTATCTCTTCCTCCTCTTTTCCCTGTTGCTACTCTTCTCATCTTTACTTACTGTTACTCTTCACTACCTTCTCCTCCGTCCCCTGTTCTTCTCTTTCGTATAAACCGGTTCTCCCAGTCAAGGCCACAACTCTTCCACACACCACCACTTGCCTTACACAACGACCACCACTGCCTCAACACCCGCGTCATGGGGTCCTCTACCTCAAAGGAGTGTCCATCATGATCCACGGATAAACACTCGCTGCACAGGTTAGATTAGGTTAGGTGAGGTTAGGTTAGGTTAGCTTAACTCACTATATTAACTTTATGGTTAGGTTAGGTTATGTTACGTTACATTATGTGTCATGTGCAAACTTTATGGTTACGTTATGTATCATAATGCTAACTTTAGGTTAGATTAGGTTAGGTTATGTTTCGTTACATTATGTATCATGTGCTAACTTTATGGATACGTTATGTATCATAATGCTACCTTTATGGTTAGGTTATGTTAGGTTAGGTTATGTTAGGTTACGTTACGTTACGTTACGTTACGTTACGTTGGGTTACGTTACAATAGATGTCACAAAGTTAACGTTATGGTTAGGTTAGGTGTCACAATGTTATTTTTATGGTTAGGTTAGGTCAGGTTAGGTTATGTTAGGCGTCACAATGTTATTTTTATGGTTAGGTTAGGTTAGGTTAGGTTAAGTCAGGTTAGGATAATTTAGGTTAGGTTAGGTTAGCTTAGGTTAGGTTAGGTGTCACAATGATAAGTTTATGGTTTTGTTAGGTTAAGTTAATTCACTATATTAACTTTCTGGTTAGGTTAGGTTAGGTTAGGTTAAGTTAAGTTAAGTTAGGTTAAGTGTCAAAATATTAAATTTATGGTTAGGTTACGTGTCACAATGCTAACTTTATAATTAGGTTATGTTAGGCTAGGTGTCGCGATGTTAACTTTGTGGTTAGATTAGGTTAGGTTAGGTTAAATTAGGTTAGGTGTCACAATGTTAATCTTATGGTTAGGTTAGGTTAGGTTAGGTGTCACAATGCTAAATTTATGGCTAGGTTAGGTTAGGTGTCACAATGTTATTTTTATGGTCAGGTTAGTTTAGGTTAGGTCCACCCACTGCTGGGATAAAACACCAGCATCTTTTTAGTTAACTGTACATCTCCACCACTAGCGTGGGGGGTGGATGCTCGGTAAGAAACTGTAGGCTTTCTTGAGAGTGGTTGGTGGTTATTATTTTGGCAACCTTCTCTGCTGTGATAGGGGGTGGTATTTTTCTCCTAGCTAATTGTGTTCCAGGGCACTCTATGAGGTAGTGCTGCAGTGAGTTTTCGGCTCCGCTGTCGCAGGTCTTGCACATGCGCTGCTCTGCTGGTACTTGTACAATGATTTCCTAAATGCATGGGTATCCCAGTCTTAGTCGGTGGAAGTTGACTTCTTCCCTTCTTGTTATATCCTTCATGAGTGGTGGTCTCTCATAATTCGTGACCAGATAGTACCACCTGGCCGATCGTGATGCTGGTGTTAATCTTCTATGTTTGTCTATTTTCCACTGGGCAGTTCGTGTTATTGTGGTCTTCTTTATCTGCTCGTGACTGGGCGGAATGTTCATCTCAATGTTTCGCTGTCCTAACGCAGCCTTGGCAGCAGCATCAGTTCGTTCATTCCCTGGGATTCCGATATGACTGGACACCCAGTTAATGATAACTTGCCGATCTTGTAGTTTTAAACCTTGCAGTAGGCCAACAACGGATGTTATGAGATAAATGTTGTCTCTAGGCTCTCTGCATCGTTGTGCTTCAATAGCGCATCGTGAGTCAGTGTGTATTACAACGCCTTGTTGACTGTTTATGGAAGCGTGTCTTAGGGCTCGAAGTATGGCAGCTAGCTCAACTTGCAAAGTAGAACATCCATCTGAGGTTCTCCAAAGGGACGTGTTACCTCCCTCTGTGGTGAAGGCTACTCCTGCCTTCGTACTGGTTGTATGTATATTATGTATGTTGTATATATACCATGTATGTACTCTATATATACACATTATTTCTCTAGTCAGTAGCGTGTGGCAATGCCCCTGTTTCATGTCACCACATGCTTAGATAAATGTGCCTGGCGACATCTGGAAGCTGCTAGTATACCACTTACCACATGTCGCCTGAGAGGTTAGAGTGAGGTCAGTTGACCCTATAGGAGTGTAAGGACTACCTGCGCTTGTGAGCGCACTCCTGCATATTTCCGTTAATAAGAACCTACAGAACTCTACAGGTGTTTATGTTCGCCCGTGTAGTTAGAACCAAGTACCCCGAACATCTCCATGGCGCAGTGAGTATCAAGTGATCGATTAAGTGGAAATAAGTGCGTTCGTGTAAAATCAAGGCCGGTAGACCTCCTCTGTCAACTCCGTCATCCGTCGCCATTGTCTCCCCCAAAAATTCGTTTGAATGACCAACGAGTTTTGAGCAGTGTGCAGTGACCACAATTTCCTGTGAAGTGTCTTTAAGTGCCCCTCGTGTGTGTGTGTAGTGTTAAAGTGTGTGTCCTTGTTTTAAAGGATTCCCTAAGGTGGAAGGCTGATATAGGGCATTTGTGAAGAGTGGTGCGTCAGCGCGACCGTCCCAGGCTGCCTCGAGGGTAACTCACCACCCACTGCTCAGCCCCCACTGCTTAGCCCCCACCGCCTCGCCTCCCTCCGCGCTCCACCGCGCCTACACACACCAACCCACGCACGAACACACTGACCACTGTCATTTCTTCATATATATTATATATATATATATATATATATATATATATATATATATATATATATATATATATATATATATATATATAAGTTACTTATCTGTGTATTCAATTAATTTTGTTGTCTCAGAGCTGGTTGATACGACGGGCTGACAGGTCAACACTGATTTGAGATACAATATACAGATAAAGTAATTATGCTCCGGACCTCACGCAGCGGTGTCCCGAGCGCCCGGATGAATCAGACGGATGACAGCTCTACAGAGATGGATGACCAGTCAGTGGGCGACGCCCCACCATCTCCCAGCCATACCCCTCGACCCTCAGCCTTGTCCTCAGAGATAATTGCTCTGATGAAGCTTATGAGGGAGGAGAGGCGTCAGGACGAAGCAAAAAGACATGCTGAGGACCACCAAAGGAGATTGGAAGATAACGAACGGTTTGCAGCTTTGATATCTAGCCTCACTGCTAATCAAGCCTTTGGCCCTTCCACTACTCAGGTACCGACTGGCTCAGATACCTCGTCAACGCCCTCTACCAAAGTGGTTGTCCAACCCCCACCCACCTTGAAGCCTGATGAGACTTTCCAGACTTTTCGTGAGTGGCAGCGATGGTGGACTGATTATGCTACAATGGTGGATCTCCATAGCTTGCCACAGCCCAAACAACTCATTCAGCTACGTATGTGCCTGTCTTTGGGAACTCAGCATGTGTTGGAACATACGTTGCAAGTGCCCCCGACGTCTTTGTTGTCTGTAGAGGAGGTACTGGATGTTCTAGAACGACACATCAAAGGTCAGCGGAATGAAGCTCTCCGCAGGAGGGAAGTGTTTAGCTGTAGACAGATGGAGGGCGAGACTTTTGATGATTTCTACGTATGACTCAAGAGAGCCTCGGAAGAGATAGACATATGTCCCGGTAATCACCAGCAGTGCGAGGAGACCCAGTTGAAGCAGGTGATCCTGATGGGTGTTAAGGACGAGGAGCTTGTCCAACGCCTCACCTCCTTCGACTTTTCCTCTCCTCTTAAGGATGTGTTGACAATGTCGCTCCTACGAGGCTGCCAGGTATGCTACGTCTGCCATCCGAGCTCCCGCTACAACCGTAAGGGCTATGTCTGCCCCAACGCCTACGCCCACCACGCCCACGCCCGGCTCCCTTTGCAACAGCTGTGGTAGGCAGCACAGAACACAGGTGTGTCCAGCTGCCCAGTCTACCTGCGACAGTTGTGACCGCAAGGGCCACTGGTCACTTACAGTACGGTGCCCAGCTAAGCACGTACAGTGCAATGTGTGTGGCCGTCTGGGCCACTACGACGAGTGTTGCCCGACCAAAAAACCCAAGGGACAGCGTCGGTGAAAGCAGCAGCGCTTTTCCACCAGTGAGGGCCGCCCACAGTCGCCAAATCAGAGGCACGACGACCCTGGACAAAGCCCGACCCATATTAGGAGGGTGTACTCCTCGCGTCCCAGGACCAAAGTTCCCCAGCACGTCAGCGTCATCGTGACCTACGGCAGTGTGTCATCCTGTCTCAAGATGCTGCCCGACACAAGCGCTGAAGCTACGGTCATCGGTCACCAGCATTTGCAATGCTTGGGGCTCTCTCCAAGTGATCTAGGACCGCCTCCCAAGGACCTTCGCGTCACGGCAGATGGTTCACAGATGGCCCCAGCACTAGGTTCACTCTATGCACATGTCACCTTTGGCAACAGGTCGTGTCAAGCCTGGATTGACGTGCATAATGGTGTCCCGACTCTTTTGCTGTCCTACAGACATTGCCAAGAGTTGGCCATCATCTCCCAGGACTTCCCAACACCGATTCTCGAGGTAAAATACGCCAACAGGGTGCACGAAGGGAGCAGCAACTACCCTGCTGCCGCCCTACCCCTACCTCTGGCCAGTGACACCTCTCCTTCAGTAGTTGTCCCTGCTGCTTCACGTCCCCACGCCTTGGTTCGCCTCCACGACAGTCACCGTGGAGCCGAGGCCACCAAACGACGTGCAAGACAGACTGTGTTCCGGCCTGGCATCGACCCCGACATCTCCAATGCTGTCCAGGCGTGTAAGCCCCGCCAAGTACTACAACCCAGCCAGCAGCAGGAACCCTTCATGAGTGACGACAACCCCACCCGCCCCTTTGAGTCTGTGTCGGCCGACTTTTTCTGTTTGTCAGGAGAGTCCTTCCTGGTTATCGTCGACCGTCTCTCTGGTTGGCCGGTTGTCATCAAGTGCGGTAATGATACGACATCTGCCGCCACCATCAGCAAGTTCCGCCACTACTTCCGTTACGTGGGCGTTCCTGTACGCCTGCGACCCAACGGAGGGCCCCAGTTCACAAGCCAGGACTTCGCTGCGTTCCTCGACCCATGGGGAGTCCGGCATGTGTTGTCACCGCCTCATTACCCACAGTCCAACGGCCATGCTGAGACTGCTGTCAAATCCCTGAAGCACCTCATCCTCAAAGTGGCCCCTTCTGGGAATATTAACTGCGAGGCCTTCGACCAGTGTCTCCTTCAGCTCCGCAACACACCCAATTACACCGGACGCTCCCCTGCCCAGGTCTTGTATGGACGCCCCCTCCGTTCTTGTGTCCCTGCTCACCCTCAATCCTTCTCCAAGGAGTGGCAGGCCAAGACAGAGGATTTTGATCGCCGAGCCGCCGAACGTATTCAAGACGTCGTCGCCCGCCACAACGACCACGCCCGTCCTCTCCCCAGGTTGAGTGTGGGCACCCAAGTCCGTGTCCAGGACCCGACCTCCCTACGTTGGGAAAAAGTGGGCGTAGTCATGGGTCTCGGCAGGTCACGGGACTACCAGGTGCGGTTACCCAGCGGTCGGGTGTGGTGGAGGAACCGCCGTTTCCTCCGCCCCGTAACGTATGCCGCTGACCCCGTCACCAGTGCCGAGTCCCATAACCCCCCCAGTGATTAAGCCCCTCGACTTTGCTATGAGCGTATAGCGGGGGGAGGGGAGGTGTATGTATATTATGTATGTTGTATGTATACCATGTATGTACTCTATATATACACATTATTTCTCTAGTCAGTAGCGTGTGGCAATGCCCCTGTTTCATGTCACCACATGCTTAGATAAATGTGCCTGGCGACATCTGGAAGCTGCTAGTATACCACTTACCACATGTCGCCTGAGAGGTTAGAGTGAGGTCAGTTGACCCTATAGGAGTGTAAGGACTACCTGCGCTTGTGAGCGCACTCCTGTATATTTCCGTTAATAAGAACCTACAGAACTCTACAGGTGTTTATGTTCGCCCCTGTAGTTAGAACCAAGTACCCCGAACATCTCCACCGGTGGGCTCTACGGAACCGTCTGTGTAATACTCTGTACTATTGTGTGGTGTTAGAGCCTTTATGTTTCTCTCTGCTACCTGTCAGAGCTCATGTGGGTTACAGTCAGCCTTTCTTGTCCCAGTTTGTTGAATGTTGAAGACTGCTGGCGGGGACTCCCACGGTGCTGGGGTGCTGTAGTCTCGACTCATTGTATCAGGTCCTCTGCTGAGGATTGTGTGAAATTGTTGTGAGCAATACTAAAAGTGAAAAGACTATGGAATTGTATACTGTTGGTGTGCTGATTATATATTCGAAGTAAGAAGTCCAGCTGTAAGGACATTGCCCTGTGAACAGTGTTGTGAAGAATTGGTGCTTATTAATGAAGTCTATAATGGACAATTGTGTTTCTGTGACATTGGTGGAAATCTACCTGTCTGTTATTTTGTCTGTACACTGATACCGATCGTGGTAGTTAGACAACACTTGTGGTATCTACTGCTTCTGTGCATACGACCCGGGCTGCTGGTAACCAGTGGTGGAAGGAAGGTCGTAACAGTAGGTTAAGTTAGTTTAGGTTATATTTTATGTTATAGTATGTTAGGGGTAAACTAAGTTAGGTTAGCGTTAAGGTATTAATCACAAGGTGACAGAAGCTAGCGGGATAATCTTTAGGTGAACAGTGCTTTCCATATTTCCTTACTTAGCATCAATGTCATAACACATACTTTGGTTCAATTAGTTCCATCTTGTAGAGGGAAAACCATACCTTTTGTCAAGTTGTAAGTCGACATTTATTGAATAACCTTACAGTATAACTCTTCTAAGGTAAAACGTGCATAAAAATTATTACTGAACACTCTTTCCCAACTTGGCTCAGTATAACTTATATGACCCCTTAACATAACATAAGTAAGTGAATGCATACATACACACATAAGAAAATAAATAAGAAAATAAAATTTTAACAAATTTCTTCTTGTTAAGTCTTATCAAATATTGCATCACCTGAAGAGTAGGCATCCAAGTGTATTTCACCTAATGATTAAACAAACTCAGCAAATCTTTAGAAGGCAATGGCGCAATTAGGTATTTTATTCCAGCTAACGCCAGAAGATTTTATTCAGGTGAAACACACCCCTACCCTCTAAAGGATTAAAGCCTCTCTCGATTAAACTAACCTATCCAAATGTTAACCTAACCTTATAAAACCTAGCTGGACGCTAACCTAACCCTCAAACTTGACCTAGTGCTAATATAAACCCCAGGTAACATCGGGATTTTTAATCATCAGGTGAAATAAACTAGGGCGGACTTAATCTCCAGGTGATTACAAATACCTCATATAATAAACATCTCAAATAAAAAACTCAATTATTTGTACGTTCTTAATGTACAGAATTTTTATGATGAAAAAAATTTAAGTCCTTCAGTAATGATTAATTCCATGTATAGATACTTAGAGGAAAATTTATAATGGCATAATAATTGGTTTTAAAGCCGCTTTCTCGCTTATCTTGTTCTCACCCGAATCATCTCAAGCCCTTATTGACCTTACCGGTCCTTAGTTCAACACGAGTTACATGTAGACCTTGTAGTGAGAAGTTCTTCATAATTGTGGCCTTAATTGTAAATTTAGTAAAACACCGTAGAATCGTTATATTTTACAGCCAGGAGAACTGTGACTGTAATTTCATTGTCTTTTGCGTAAATTGTTGATTTATTTGAGGGGGAGACTTCAATTATTATACTGTTGGTGTAAAAAAAATCATTATACAGTGAAATAAAATTCTTTTTGCTTAATGTGTAAATTGTGAACTTCTATTTTACTAAGACGAATTTCTGTATTTATTTTTATTTTTAGAGACGAATTAAAGTAAATTTTTAACTTCAATTTTACGAAGACGGACTACAAGTGGTGTAAATTTTAAACTTCCATTTTACAGAGACGTACACGAATAGTGTAAACTTTGGGCTTCCATTTGCAAGTTAAAATCCTAGCTGCAATGGCTACTTTCATGTAAATTACTGGCTTTGTCAAAGTAAGATAAACTAATGAATCTTTCTGGATCCTGTTTACTTTGTAGGACGAAGTACATTCTTGGTCATCAGTAGCTGGAGGTGTCGAGACGGATGTACAGGTGTGGGTGTAGTGGTTCAACTAGGTGTCGGTGTGGGGGTTCAATTGTAGGTGTCGGGTTCAACTAGGTGTAGGTGTGGGAGCTCAAGAGGTGTGAGCATATAGTTGTAGGAGCTCCTCGGAGGCCACGAGACTTTGGGGGTGGTGGAGATCGTGGCCTTCCTGATCCAGGAGGTTACTGGAGACGAGCTGGGCCTGCAGGGGAAATAAAAAGAGATTAAAATTATTAAGTAATTATTCTGTAATAGTTGTAACTCCCAGTTATAATGGTAAATTATTTTGTGGTTCGTTAAGTAGTTAGTCTATAGTAACTGGTGCCTGCACTTCGGCACATCATCTACCCTGAGAGATTGGAGCGCCTGAACTTACCTAGCTTATACTACAGACGGGCAAGGGGTGACCTAATTGAGGTGTATAAGTATCTCACGGGGCACTACTCTGTCGAGTGTCCTTACTTGGAGCTGGCGGACGCTCGCCCCACAAGGGGTCACAGCTCAAGATTGAAGAAGCCGCAAGTCCAGAAAACTGTGAAGGCAAACTTTTTCGTAGTGAGAGTTGTCAACACCCGGTTGAGGTGTTGATTATATGTAGAAGTCCGCGTGCTTTATTGGCCTAATGAAAAATATGGATCCTCGTGTTTCGAAGCCGGATTTGGTAAAACGTTACTCTGGCCACCTACGTGATACGGGTAGTCCCCATTAGAGGTTCACGGCGCCATAAGCTCGTTGAACAGGCTTTGTGTGAAATATAACAAAGTCTAGGACTGCTTTTAGTAACCTGGTGGTCCAGAGGTAGCGTTCCCCGGTCACAGTCATGGGCTCATGGGCCGTGGGTTCGAATCCTGGCGGGTTGAGGTGTTGATTTGTATATATATATATATATATATATATATATATATATATATATATATATATATATATATATATATATAAATAAATCACTGTAGGTGCGCGTGATCTAGGTATATGCTGATAACCACAAGGAACACGAAGTTCCGAAGCCTTTCGTGTAATTCTATCTTCAGGGTGAGCAGCCTGTGCTCACCACTGAAGATTGAATACAACGCACTTCGTGTTTTCTTGCAGTTATCAGCATATACTTAGGTACCTAAATTTATATATATATATATATATATATATATATATATATATATATATATATATATATATATATATATATATATATATATATATATATATATATATATATATATATATATTGATAAAATCACACGGGGAAAAGGGAAACAACAGAGCACCTTAGCTTTCGTCTTTAATCAAGACATCTTCAGAGGCAACAGTTGCCTCTGAAGTTGTTTCCCTTTTCCCCGTGTGATTTTATCAAGATTTATCTTATCCACGTTTTCATTGTGAATCTACATGAAATATATATATATATATATATATATATATATATATATATATATATATATATATATATATATATATATATATATATATATATATATATATATATATATATATATATATATATATATATATATGTGATATCCAGAAATTTCAGAGTAATTTCAAATGCCCCGCCATGAGTGATACTGAGCGTTCAAGGTCATCTGAGGGGAGGGAGCGCTGCCTGCTCGTAGCGAGAGACTGCGGAACTAGGCCTATATGATATTAAATGTAATTTACCGAATTAATAATGATGCGATTCATGAAGTTAAGGGACTATTATTGAATTTGAAATTATTATAGATCGTTTAGCAGTCTGAATAATGTTACGGGTGTCCCAAGGAGTTATTAGTTAGGCGGAAAATATATCACGTAGGCCCAAGCTAGCGCCTTGGGGAGACACGACGCTGGCTAGGCCAGTCCCGGAGAGCATTCACACAGACAAGACGTTCCTGCGCGTCCATCAGAAATAGTCACGTGGCCTAGTCACCTGTGCTGCGCTATTGCAGTATAACAAGTAAGTCTCATTCGATCTCAGACAGGGTTAGATAGGGCAGTGATAAAGTAAACTAGAGCTAACAGTGAGTTCATTTCAGGGTTTCCGTCAGAACCCACTTGATTGGAGTTGACCGGAGTTGACTGCGAGAGATTGACTGCCGTTTGAGACTGCCGTTGATGATTGAGGGTGGCGATTGTCGCCATTGGACCGATCAGTGTAGGCCTGTCACTGTTTAGCGGGGTAGCAAAGGATCTCTTGAGTGAACGAGTGCTCCCGACAACTAACACGACACGGGACCAGCATCAGCAGTGGGTGATCAGTTCTTACCACTCCGGTGCACAACCCCACATGTCCCGAGCAGCTAGTGAAACCCTCTTGCTAACGGGAAGCTAAAGTTTCTCTCAACTGCACAAGGTCTGATTGGCTCACTCTCTTCCTGCCCATGGACGCACTGGGAGTACACTGAGGCTATCTGAGTATATTAATGGTCACACACTGAGACCGTGAGTCTAGGACTCTAGGAGATACCTAGAGGAACATTTTATCTTCCTTATCACGGGTGTAGTTAACACCATTCCTTAGACTGATATTATCTTGACGTGTGTAGTTTAATATTTCTTAAATAATTTTGATAGTAGTGTTTTTTTGAATGTTTGTGCCATTAAGTGGAACCAGAGTGATACTGTGATTTGATTCTTTTAATGCCTCTAATTCTTCATAATTCTGATCTCAGGTATAACCTTGTTCCCCAGAGCAGTGGTTAGGTTAGGTTAGGAAGTGTACACCTGTTGGGGTGCTATAATTTTGTTGAGTGATATTATTTTGCTGAAAGCCCTTAAGGCCTATTCATTGTAGAGTATTTAATTTCTTATTTTTTAGTACCATTTCCTAAGTGACTGATATTATTTTGTGAAAGCCCTTAAGGCCTGTTCATGTGTGCAAACAACATTTCTTAATACTTCAAATTTATTGTTGCCTGTGTTTCTAATAATTTCTATGTCATGTATAACTTTTATTCCCCAGAGTAGTGTTTAAAGTTTAAGTTAAGAGGTGCGCATATTGGTGTACCATTATTTGATTGTGTTTGTAGTGTTGGAGGGAATATAAGTGTCTAAATTTTACAGTGTGTCTCATTCATCCCAGTCACAGACGCTATCCTTCCACGGGTCACGGACAGTTCATTTTGTGTAGTAGATTTAAGTGTTCTTGTGCTGGTTCGGGATTTTTCTCAAAGGGGCGCTTCCACTGCCTTTACCATCTATTAAATTTTAATAAACCCCAAGTCAAGTGAGAAATTAAAGTCCAGCAAATTCCGACCGGTTACATATATATATATATATATATATATATATATATATATATATATATATATATATATATATATATATATATATATATATATATATATATATATATATATATGTGTGTGTGTGTGTGTGTGTGTGTAACTGGTCGGAAATTCTCACACTAGTTATTGTTTTTCTTTTTTTAGTTATAGTGGATGGTAATGCGGTGGAAGCGCCCCTCAGAGAATACAGAACCAGCACAAACACAATTAATAAAAGTATTTTTCGTGACTGTGGAATAGCTAGTACCTGTGATTGGGGTTAATGAGATGCACTGGTAAAAGATAACACTTCTATTCCTTCCAACACTACAGACGGAATCAATAATTGTACACAAGCACTAGAGTACTTCTTAGCGTGGCTTATAACACTACAATGGGAACCAAAAGTTATACATGGTATCAAAAAGATTATTAAAAGATATTAATTGCATCTGAAAAGAACTACTAATGCAGCAGTACTACATACACCAGAACAGACACCAGAACGAGGAACTCATCTGAAACAATTCCTCGTACATCCTACATCACTTAGTGGCACATAAAACATTAAAAGGATATTACTTGCACCGATGAAAATGCCTTAAGTGCATCCGATAAAATTATAGCAATCACTGAGGAATAGAAATCCCAATTTAGTCATACTACTCAAGAACATGGATCACTCATAGCCTGTCTGGAATGACCCACAAAATACTATAATCCTAAATGTCCTAACTACACAGAACCCGAAGGTTCTGCCAAGTGGCAGGCATTTACAAGAAACCAAGAAAATCACTCAGGACCCATCAGGCAGGCGGGTGCTCCGCTGTTTTTTCATTACTCTCTATAAGTTTCAGGAGTCATGAGTGTATTTCTCCACCAACACCCGTAACATGCTTCAAACATAAGTTCAGAATGCACCCAAACTTTAAGGTACTAACAGCCTTTCACCAACTTTTGAAGAGGAACTCCTACGTCCCACGTGTGCAATCAACCATGAGGAACGTTGATTACACACCTGGACTTGGTTATTTTAATCACATACACCCAATACTGGGGAGATGAATGTCTCTATGTAATCACTAAAACTCCCGGTCCCAGCGTGTGACCTTTCATTCACTCAGTCTGCACTCAGTTTACTCCCAGTACTTCATGGACAGGAAGAGAGCGACCGTCAACCCACCTAGTTAGGCCAGCTCAGAGTACAACCAGGTGGACCCTGCCCAGCTGAGGGAGGGGTTCTACTTTCCCGTTAGTAAGATTTTTCACTGACTGACTGAAGAGATGTGGTGTTGTATGAACCAAGGTGGGGAGATTCGATGAACCAGACGGCCACCGACCAAAATGCGGCTGCTGGTCCCAGTAGTTAGTCGTCAGAGATACCTGTTCGCTCAGTGCGTTGCCAGCTATATCTTCCAAACCACCATCACCACTAACCACCAACCACCGACCACCGACCAAGTGGGTTCTCGTGACCCTGCAAAAGGAGCACTTTGTTAACTACTGTTAAATTCTTCTCCGCCCTATCTAAACACTGTCTGAGATCGCATAAAGACTTACTTGCAACAAGGATGAACGTGCTGGAAGGGACGAGGCCACGTAGTCGTTTTCCTTGGTGGAACGCATAGTTAGACGTCCATCTGGGTCAATGACCGGGAGCTAACTGAGGCCAGATCACCCCCGGCATCCGTCAGGGCACTCGCCTGCCCTCCCCCCATGACGTCATCTTTTGCGTATTTCTAATAGTTTCTTTGGGACACACATAACATATTTATACTGGGAAACTATCCACAATACCTTTAAATTTTAAATTTTATAATTGTCCCTTAACTTCATGAATCGTGTCTACATTAATTCGATAAAGTACATTTAAATCTCTATAGGCCTAGTTCAAAATGCATCCACCCCGATTGAAGGCGTTGCTTGGAGGCTTTGTTTTAATTCGCCACGAGGCGTAAGTGTTTCAGCCTAGCCTACTTATGTTTCCCTGTTTGGCAGATCGGTCATTTTTGTTCTAGCGTCTCTAGTGTGTGTGTGTGTTCATGTAGGCCTATATCCAGTGAATATACAACAGTAGCGAAACCATTGTCCATGATTGTTTGCTCTCCATGTAAGAGACCAGAAAATGAATTATGAACAAAAACATATTTAGCTATCGATTATCAGTGTGGTCACAGTTGTCACTGCAACGGCAGAGTTATGTACTGTACATGTAAAGGCTTGGACTTTACATGTACATATAAATATAAATCCCTTGCCAGCCTAATCAGGATCTTATAAAAGGAAAGTCAAGAACCATGGGTTTCCAAGAGGTAACAAACGAAAATAATCACAATAATTGACACCACTCACACAAATATCAAATAAACAATTACGGGAGTCAAGCAACAATGGAGTCAAATAATTAAGGGAGTCAAACAATAACGGGAGTCAAACAATTACGGGAGTCAAACAGTTACGGGCGTCAAACAATTACGGGTTTCAAACAATGGACAGATATTTTCTACGGCTGCAGCCCGGTGGAATGTTCCGTTGACGCGGGGTCTGCTCTCAGGGGGAAGGTCCAGGTCAGCTTCCTCAGTTGACGCTGGCATTGGTGGGCGATATCTTGCCACACAGGAGAGACGCCAGGGCACGGACGGTGGATAGGGCGTGGAGGAAGTGGCGATGATGTGGCAGCCGCAGTAGTAGCTGGGGTAGGTGTCCGGAGATTGCCAGCCAAATAGTGAAGGTCTGGAGAATCAGTCCACGAGCCCCAGGAGCCTCAGATGAGCCCACAACCAGAATTTGAACGAACAGCAGGGTGCAAGTACAACTGTGTTGACGGCTGGGTAGTGTCTGATGTGTGACGAAGCAGCAGCGACCTTCTCACCTCAGTCTACCCCATAATGGGTCTGGGGTGGCTCTTCTTCTGTCCAACTATTAGATAGGGTGGAATCAAAGGCATTTCATCTTATTAACTCTCCTCCTTTAGTCAACAATCTCTCTCCCCTTTCTCTTCGCCGCAATGTTGCTTCACTCTCTCTCTTTTACAGATACTTTAACGGGCAATGTTCAGTGGATTTGGCATCCTGTGTACCGCCGGCAAGGCCGTGGGTTCGTAACACACGTCTTGCCCGCGATGCCCACCATTTCTCTGTGGATGTCGGTCACACGAGAATAACCCGTTATAGTACCTCCTTCTTTCCTCACACAGCCAAACTGTGGAATACTCTGCCTTCTTCTGTGTTTCCATGCTCTTACAATCTGTCTCACTTTAAAAAGCTGGTTTTCCGGCATCTTCGTGGTGTAGATTAATACAGTATAACCTTTTTTTCTATATTTTCAATTTCTTTCCGTTCTTTTTTTTTTCGCCCCCCAGACTCCGTTGTGGTTCGTTTGACCTGTGCCCGGGTGGGCTAATTCCAGTAAAAAAACGAGCGGCGGACAACCATCCCGCTCGTTACCGCCCTTACACAGCTTCCCCAACAAAAATCTACTGTAAGGTAGATTAAAACTTAAGATTAGTACAACAAAACATATAACAATCTTACGACAAATGTTTAAATACACAGAGCAAAATAAAGATTGGAGAATGGTCACATTAAAAAGAATAAGTGGTAACTTGATATCCACATATCGTAAGGCCGTATCTAGGAACTGCACGTGGGAGCCACTTCAGTCCAGGTTTAAGTTTGGGCCCATTGCCAGTCGTAGAGGATTCTTCTATACCATCCTGTGCTATCGGTAACTGACAACAGAGATCATCCGAGTCTGGCGCCTGAACTTCACACGAACTCTCGCAGGGGAGTGCCTCTACCGACTCCAACTTGGGAACGACGTCAAGGACACGAGCAAAGTTAATGTAGGCCCTGTGATGATATTTCTTTAACCAATTAGCTGGATATAATTTTGGCTTCTTAGAGGAAGGGGGTGAGAACGGTCCAACAAAATCTATGGCTACCCGAGAAAATGGCTCTGTAATGATGGGTAAGGGTTTAAGAGGAACAGGACGGACTCGACCCTTGGCAGACATACGCTGACACTGATCACAACTCCTACAAAAGGCTCTAAATCCGCTCCCATACTTGGCCAGTAAAACTGATCATCAACCTTCATATAAGTCTTTCTACGAGAACAGTGTCCTGCTGGAGGGCTCTCGTGAGCTACAGAGAGAATGTTACTACGACAAACAGCAGGGACAACAAGTAAAAACCGACCTACTTTGGCTGGTTGCTTGGATGACACACAAGACCTATGTAACAGACCATTAATACAAACAAACTTGTAAACAGACCCATTTCTAGCCTGATCCTCCTCCCAGGAAGTCACCTTCTCCCTTACCCACGTCAGAGTGATACACGAGGCTTGAAGCTTGGCGAACTCCTTGGGCAATCACCGTCAGTGGCAACAATTTCGGCAGAACCAGAGGATGCAGTCGTTTCACCTTCGCCGACCGTGTCTCCACAGCTTGGACCTTAGCTGAAGGTGAGGTGGCGTGTGAGGGTGGCGAGGCGACGTCGGCAGGTGGCGAGACGACGTGGTTAGGTGGCGAGGAGACTGGCGCTGGTGGCGAGGAGACTTGTGCTGGTGGCGAGGAGAGTTTTAAAGGTTCTGGGTCGTTTGGGTCACGAACTCCGGGAACATTACCAATGAGAACACTAGCGAATTTAATGGGCGCTCTTACCACATCAGACCAACCAGTGAAATAATGGCAACGAAGGTAGCACCTAACAACAGGGAACTGGTCAACACGACTTAAATGATCGGCGACACTAACCTTCGAGCAGCTGGAGACGTCAGCGTCAGGCAGGGCTTCCTCAGAGACAATAATGCACGAGCAACCAGTGTCCCTGATGATAGTAGATGGCCAAGACCCATTTATTGTTCCGCTGACACAATAACGGAGGCAGCTCCTGTCTTCCAAACAGAATCCGACCTTGTAGCTGGGCTGATGAATGTCGGTAGATTTGAAGGCGCGGGGATTCCTGGGACAGCGAGAACGAATGTGCCCTTCTTCTCCGCAATTGTAGCACTGCACGGCCGGTGAACTACTCCTCTCTACTCCTGTGAATGGTTCCTCGGAGGACGGAGGCTTCGTGTTCTTCACTGGAGGAGTGGGAGATTTGGGGTAGGCGTTGTGAGCGGACGCCCAGTTTTCAGCAAGTTCTACAGCTTCTCCTAGCGTCGCTGGCCTGTGTTCCTTGATGAAGATTCTCAAGTCTGACGGCAAAGAAGACAAAAACATGAAGACGTGGCTTTTACTTTCGGAAAGCTGTGATCCATTGATGACTCTGAGGCATGTCAGTTTTATTTACATGATTTGGTGAAGAAAGTTGAACATTTACCAGAAGGTTCATCGATGATTGAAAAACACTGAAAACAAAATTAGCAAACAAATACGGGGATGGAGTCATGTTTGCACAAATAAAAAAAAAGATCGTCAACTGTTTTTTTCCGTGGCTCCGGACTTAAATTACAGGTACATTAGAAGGAAAGGCAAATGAGAAAGATGAGCGCTTAAAGAATTATTGAAGCTGCAGCAACTATAGGTCGAGAGGGTATTAGAACAACTGCTTACAGCACAATGGATTACACGGATATTACAGACTTTATGACACGTTAAGTCGGGGGTGAGTGGGAGAAATGGGGTGAGGAGAGTTGTATGAGAGGTGAAAGTCGAGGAGGTAAATGAGAGGCGGAGGATGACATGAATGAAAGAGGAGAAAGGAGATGGGTGAGGAGGAAGTGTAATGAGAAGAGAGGGAAGGATGAGTATTGGAGGGGTGTTTCATGGGTGGACGGTGTATCATGGGTGGAGGGTGTATCATGGATGGAGGGGTGTGTTATGGGTGGAGGGTGTTTCATGGATGGAGGGTGTATCATGGGTGGAGGGGTGTGTCATGGGTGGAGGGTGTATCATGGGTGGAGGGTGTGTCATGGGTGGAGGGTGTATCATGGATGGAGGGGTGTGTCATAGGAGGAGGGTGTTTCATGGGTGGAGGGGTGTGGTATGGGTGGATGAGTGTGTCATGGATGGAGGGATGTGTCATGGGTGGAGGGTGTGTCGTGGATGAGGGGTGTATCACGGTGGAGGGTAAAGAGTGATGGGAGTAAGTGGGTGGAGGGTGTTTGGATGGAGGGTGTGGTTGGGTGAGGGGTGTATCATGGATGGAGGGTGTGTCATGGATGAAGGGTGCATCATGGATGGAGGGTGTATCACGGGTGGAGGGTGTGTGGCGGATGGAGGGGTGTGTCATGGGTGGAGGGTGTTTACGGATGGAGGGTATCACGGGTGGAGGGTGTGTTTAGGGTGGAGGGTGTGTCATGGGTGGAGGGTGTTTCATGGATGGAGGGGTGTCATGGATGAAGGGTGTATTATGGATAGGGGTGACGGTGGAGGGTGTGTGTCATGGATGGAGGGGTGTGTTGCGGAGGGTGTTATGGATGGAGGGTGTATCACGGTGGGAGGGTATGGATGGGAGGGGTAGGGGAGGGCTAAGGATGAGGGTGTGTATGGATGAAGGGTGTTTATGGATGGAGGGTGTATCATGGTTGGAGGTGTGTTTCGTGGATGGAGGGGGACATGGTGGAGGGTGAGCCATGGATGGAGGTATCACGGTGGAGGGGTGTCATGGATGGAGTGGGGTGTGTGGTGGGAGGGGTGTTTTGGATGGAGGGTGCATCGTGGATGGAGTGGTGTTTGCGACGGAGGGTGCATCACGGTGGAGGGTGTATGCGTGGTCAGGGGGGAGGGTGTGATGGAGGGGTGTGCATGGGCGGATGGAGTGTGTAACTGGGATGGAGGGACATGGGTGTGTCATGATGGAGGGGTGTGGCTGCGGAAAATGGCGGATGGAGGTGTATTGCGGATGGAGGTATCATGATGGAGGGTGTGCGGGTGGAGGGGTCATGGATGGAGGGGTGTGGTTGGGGAGGGTGTTTCATGGATGGAGGGGTGTCAAGGATGGAGGGTGTATCATGGATGGAGGGTGTGTCATGGTGGAGGGGTGTCAAGGATGGAGGGTGTGTCTGGCTGGAGGGTGCATGGATGGAGGGTGTGTCATGGATGAATATCACGGGTGGAGTGGGGTGGTGGCATGCGTGATGGAAGGGTGTGCCTGGGTGATGGAGGGTATCATGGGTGGAGGGTGGTGTCATGGATGGAGGGTGTCGCGGTGGAGGGTAGCTTGGGATGGAGGGGTAGTCAAGGATGGAGGTGTACTCGATGTGAGGTGGGTGCTGGGGGAGAGGTGTCGTGAAGGATGGAGGGGTGTGTCGCGGTGGGAGGTGTGTGTCATGGATGGAGGGGTGTCATGGATGAAGGGGTGTATCACGGTGAGGGGGCTGGTGGATGGAGGTGTGCTGGGTGGAGGGGGTATTGGATGGAGGGGTGTGTTGGGTGGTGGAGGGTGGTCGGATGAGGGGTGTGTCATGGATGAAGGTGTATCATGGATGGAGGGTGTATCACGGGTGGAGGAAATGGTGATGAGGTGTCGGGTGGAGGGTGTCATGGATGGAGGGTGTATCAGCAAGTGGAGTGTGTATGGATGGAGGTAGTCATGCGGTGGAGGGTGTTTCATGGATGGAGGGATCATGGATGGAGGGTGTTTCATGGATGAGGTGTATCACGGTGAGGGTGAAAAGGCGATGGAGGGGTGTGTCTGCGGTGAGGGGTGTTTATGGATGGGGGGTGTATCATGGATGGAGGGTGTTTGGCTGGATGGGAGGTGTATTGGTTGGAGGGTGTGTGTCATGGATGGAGGGGTGTGTGGGTGGACGGTGAATCATGGGTGAAGGGTGGTTGGTGGATGGAGGGGTGTGGGTGGGAGGGTGTGTCATGGGTGAGGTGTTATGGGTGAAGGGTGTTTATGGTGAGGGTGTATCATGGGTGAAAGGTGTGTCATGGGTGGAGGGGTGTCGTGGATGGAGGGTGGTGTCATGGATGGAGGGAGTAATGCGGATGGAGGGTGTGTCATGGTGGTGTGGAGGTGTCAGTGGATGGAGGGTGTGTTGCGGTGGAGGGTATCATGGATGGGAGGGTGTATCATGGATGAGTGGGTGCATGGATGGAGGGGTGTCATGGGTGGAGGAAAATGTGTGGGATGGAGGGGTGTCATGTGGGTGGGAGGGTGTTTCATGGATGGAGGGATGTGTCATGGAGGTGTATCGTGGAGGGAGGGAAATGCAGGGTGGAGGTGTCAAGGATGGGAGGGTGTGTGGGTGAGGGTGGTGGATGGGAGGGGTGTGGTGGATGAAGGGTGTATCACGGTGGAGGGGTTGGTGGATGGAGGGAGTGTGTGATGGAGGTATCATGGGTGGATGCCATGGATGGAGGTGTCATGGGTGGAGGTGTTTATGATAGGGGGTGTGTCAGGATGGAGGTGTATCTTGGATGGGAGGGCATGGGTGGAGGGTGGTCAAGGATGGAGGGTGTCATGGGTGGAGGTGTGTCGCGGATGGAGGGGTGTGTCATGGATGAAGGGTGTATCACGGTGGAGGGTGTGTGTCATGGGATGAGGGGTGTCATGGGTGAAGGTGTATCATGGATGGAGGTGTTGGGTGAGGTGTGTCGGGATGCAGGGTGTGGGATGAAGGGTGTATTGGATGGAGTGTGTATCACCGGTGTGAGGGGTGTGCTGGATGGGAGGGGTGTGTCCTGGTTGGAGGGTGTTGCGGATGGAGGGTGTGTCACGGTGGGAGGGGGATATGCGTGGATGGAGGGTGCGGTGGGAGGTGTTTATGGATGGAGGGGTACGATGGATGGGAGGGTGTTTCATGGATGGAGGTGTATCACGGGTGGAGGTGTGTGTCATGGATGGAGTGTGTGTCATGGGTGGAGGGTAGTCACGGATGGAGGGTGTACTGCGGATGGAGGGTGTTTTGGATGAGGGTGTATTGGGTGGAGGGTGGTTGCGGATGGAGGGGTGTGTCGCGGTGACGGTGAATTGCGTGAAGGTATTGATGGATGGGAGGGTGTGTCATGGGGAGGGTGTGTCATGGGTGAGGGTGTGTTATGGTGAAGGGTAGCTATGGTGGAGGGTGTATTGGGTGAAAGGGTGTCATGGTGGAGGGAGTCATGGATGGAGGGTGTCATGGATGGAGGGAGTATCATGGATGGAGGGTAGCTGCGGGTGAGGAGTGTGTCATGGATGGAGGGGTGTGCCATGATGAGGGTATGTTGGGTGGAGTGGGTACTCATGGCTGGAGCGTGGTGGGTCAGTGGGTGGAGGGTGTGTCATGGATGGAGGGTGTTTCATGGATGGAGGGTGTCAGGTGAAAGTATGTCATGGATGGAGGTGTGCTGCTGAGGGAGTGTAACATAGGTGGAGGGTGGTATGGGTGAGGGGTGTTTCTGGCGGGAGGGGTGTCATGGGTGAGGGGTGTCATGGGGAGGGGTCATGGGAGGTGTTTCAGGGATGGAGGGTGTTGGGTGGAGGGGTATGTCATGGACAGAGGGTGTATCATGGATGGAGGGGTGTGTCGGGTGGAGGAGTGTGTCATGGATGGAGGGGTGCAAGGATGGAGGGTATGTCATGGGTGGAGAGTATGGATGGAGGGGGTGTGTCATGGGTGGGAGGTGTGGATGAGGGTGGGTGTTTATGGATGAGGGGTGTCATGGGTGGAGAGAAGGCTCATGGATGGAGGGTGGTCATGATGGAGGTGTCAAGGTTGAGGGTGTGTTATGGGTGGAAGGTGTTTCATGGGTGGAGGGGTGTGTGTCATGGGTGGGAGGGGTGTGTCATGGGTGGAGGGAGTTTCATGGGTGGGAGGGTGTTTGGATGGAGGGGTGTGTCATGGGTGAGGTGTCATGGATAGAGGGTGTATCATGGATGGAGAGTGGTGTGTCATGGGTGAGGGAGTTTCATGTGGAGGGTGTTTATGGATGGAGGGGTGTGTCATGGGTGCTGTGTGTCATGGGTGGTGGGTATGGATGGAGGGGTGCTCATGATGGAGGTGTGAGGCAACAGGTGGAAGGTGCGTCGCGGTGGGTGTGTCATGGGTGGAGGAGGGGGTGTGGACACAGGGTGTCGTGGTGGAGTAGGTGTCACGGTGAGCGGTGTGTTATGGTGGAAGGAAAGTGTGGAGCAGAGGGGGTGAGCATGGGTGGAGGGTCGTTATGGGTGAGTGATGTGTCTTTGAGCGGTGTGTCGCGGGTGGAGGGGTTTGTCCGAGTGAAGGGTTTGACGCGGATGGATGGATGCGCTATAAGTGAGGGTGAGTCGCGGTGGGTATGTGGTTGGCGGGTGAGGGTGCATGGATGGAGGGGTGACATGGGTTGGCGGGTGTATCACGGATGGAGGGTGTACTGCGGTGACGGTGACGGTGAAGGGTGCGGATGGACGGTATCGCGGTGAAGCAAACGGATGAAGGGGTGGCCGCGGTGGAGGGGGTTCCATGGT
>NW_024737068.1:9756776-9779276 GCF_018991925.1 Homarus americanus
GAGGGTGTTTCATGGATGTAGGGGTGTGTCCGGTGAGGGTGTGATGGTGTGGGTGTATCATGGATGGAGGGTGTGTCATGGTATGTACTGGGGAGAAGGGTGTGTGGTCATGGATGAGTTTATCATGGGGAGGGGGTGTGTAATGGATGAGGGACATCGAGGATGGAGGGTGTCATGGTGGAGGAGTGTCATAGATGGAGGGGTGTCATGGATGGAGTGCATCATGGAAGGAGGGGTGTGGCAGGTGGGGAGGGGGTATGCGGTGGAGGGGTGTCATGGGTGAGGTGCATTACGGGCGGAGGGTGCACGTGGATGGAGGGGTTAGTGGGTGAGGGTAGCCAAGTGACGAGGTATTGTCGGTGGGAGGGAAAATCAGTGGGTGAGGGTGTACTGGGTGAAGGTGTGTCATGTTTGAGGGGTGTATCTGGATGGAGGGTAAATCGTGGATGGAGGGTATGTCATGGGTGGGAGGGTGTTTGCGGATGGAGCGGTGTGTCATGGTGGCCAGGTGTCATGGGTGGGAGAATATGTCATGGATGGAGGGTGTGTCTGGGTGAGGGTGTGGTCACAGATGGAGTGGCGTTTTGCGGATGGAGGTGGTGTCAGGCGGGGAGAGTATGTCGCGATGGAGGTGGTGCTGCGGATGGAGGTGTGTGTCAGGTGGGAAGGGTGGGTGTCTGGGTGGAGGGTGTCGCGGACACAGGGTGTCATGGGTGAAGGAGGTGTCACGGGTGAGCGGTGTGTTATGGGTGGAAGGGTGTGTCAGAGTAGAGGTGAGCCGGTGGAGGGGTGGTGGGTGGGAGTGATGTGTTTTGGAGCGGTGTGTCGCGGTGGAGGGGTTTCGCGACTGGAAGGGTTTGTTGCGATGGATGGATGCGCCATGGAGGGGTGTACGCGGTGGGTATGTACTGGGTGGAGGGTATCATGGATGGAGGGGTGTGACATGGTGGCGGGTGTCATCGCGGATGGAAAGGGTGATCATGGTGACGGTGCACGGGTGAAGGGTGTGTGTCGCGGATGGAGGGTGTGTCATGGGTGGAGGGTGTTTATGGGTGGAGGGTGTTTCAGGGTTGAGGGGTGTGTGTCGGGTGACGGTGAATTGCGGGTGAAGGGTGTGTGTGCATGGATGGAGGGTGTCATGGGTGGGTGTTTGCGGGTGAGGGAAGCTTGCGGATGGAGGGGTGTCGCGGTGAGGGAAAAATGGGTGAGGGTGTATTAGGATGGAGGGTGTGCTGCGGGTGACGGTGTATTGGGTGAAGGGAAGCCGTGATGGAGGGTTTGTCAGGTGAGGGTGGTCATGGATGGAGGAGTACAATGGATGGGAGGGGTGTGTCATGGGTGGAGGAGTGTGTTGGGTAGATGGAGGGGTGCTGGATGGAGTGTGCATCATGGATGGAGGGGTGTCAGGTGGAGGGTGTTTCATGGGTGGAGGAGTGTGTCATGGGTGGAGGGGTATCGCGGTGGAGGTGTATCATGGATGGAGGGGCAGGTGGAGGGTGTTTCATGGATGGAGGTGTATCATGGGTGGAGTGTGTCATGGGTGGAGGGTGTATCATGGATGAGGGGTGTGTCATGGTGGAGGGTGTATCATGGATGGAGGGGTGTGTTATGGGTGGAGGTGTATCGTGGATGGAGGGTGTTTCATGGATGGAGGTATCATGGGTGAAGGGTGTGTGTCATGATGGAGGTGTCATGGTAGACGGTGAATCATGGGGTGAAGGGGTGTGTCAGTGATGGAGGGGTGTCATGGTGGAGGGTGTGCTATGGGTGAAGGGTGTTTCATGGTGGAGGGTGTTTCATGGATGGAGGGGTGTGTCATGGGTGGAGGGGTGTGTTATGGATGGAGGGGTGTATCAGCGGATGGAGGGGTGTGTCATGGGTGGAGGGTGTTTCATGGGTGGAGGGTGTTTCATGGATGGAGGGGTGTCATGGGTGCTGAGTGTCATGGATGGAGGGGTGTGTCATGGATGGAGGTGTGTGTCAGGTGGACGGTGCGTCATGGGTGGGTGTGTCAAGCGGTGAGGGTGTTTCATGGATGGAGGGGTGTATCATGGTGGAGGTGCATCATGGGTGAAGGGTGTGTCATGGGTGGAAGGGTGTGGCATGGGTGGAGGGTGTTTCATGGATGGAGGGGTGCAAGGTGGAGGGGGTGTGTCATGGGTGAGAGGTGTGTTATGGGTGGAAGGGTGGCATGGGTGGAGGGGTTTTCATGGATGGAGGGTGTGTCATCAGGAGGGTGTGCTGCGGTGGAGGTGTGTTATGGGTGGAAGGGTGTGGCATGGTGGAGGTGTTTCTGATGAGGTGTCATCGGTGGAGGGGTGTATCATGGTTGAAGGGTGTCGCGGTGAAGGGGTGCATGGGTGGAGGGGTGTTTCATGGATAGAGGGTGTATCATGGATGGTGGGGTGTGTCATGGGTGGGGGTGTGTAATGGGTAGAGGGGTGTGTCAGATTGAGGTGTGTCAAGGGTGGAGATTGTGTCATGGATGGAGGGGTGTGTCATGGGTGGAGGGTGTATCATGGATGGAGGGGTGTGTCGCGGGTGGAGGGTGTTTCATGGGTGGAGGGGTGTGTTATGGGTGAAGGTGTATCATGGGTGGAGGGGTGTCATGGTGCGGTGTGTCATGGGTGGAGGGTGTTTCATGGATGGAGGGTGTATCACGGGTGGAGGGTATCATGGGTGGAGGGTGTGTCATGGGTGAAGGGTGTGGCATGGGTGGAGGGTGTTTCATGGATGGAGGTGTGTCATGGATGGAGGGGTGTGTCATGGTGGAGGATGTATCATGGATGGAGGGGTGTGTCTGGGTGGAGGTGTGTCATGGGTGGAGGGTGTATCATGGGTGGAGGGGGTGTGTCATGGTGGAGGGGTGTATCATGGTGGAGGGGTGTGTCATGGAGGGAGGGTATATCATTGGAGGTGTGTCATGGGTGGGGTGTGTCATGGTGGAGGGGTGTGAACATTTAGGGGTGTGGAATAGATTTAGGGTGTGTCGTGGGTGGAGGGTGTGGGTCATGGATGAAGGTGTCAAGGGTGGGGTGCGTCATGGATGGAGGGGTGTGTCGTGGGTGGAGGTGTGGGTGGGGTGTGTCATGGGTGAAGGGGTGTACATAGATTGAGGGGTGTGTCATGCGTAGTAGTGGTGTGTGTCATGATGAAGGGGTGTGTCATGGGTTGTGTCATGGATGGAGGGGTGTCATGGGTGGAGGGGTGTGTCATGGATGGAGGGATGTGTCATTGGTGCTGTGTGTCATGGGTGGAGGGTATGTCATGATGGAGGGGTGAGTCATGGATGGAGGTGTGTGTCATAGGTGGAAGGTGTGTCATGGGTGGGGTTTGTCATGGGTGGAGGTGTGTCATGGACACAGGGTGTCATGGGTGGATGGTGTGTCACGGTGGAGGGTGTGTTATGGTTGGAAGGGGTGTCAGGAGTAGAGGGGGAGTCGGGTGAGGGGTGTGTTATGGGTGGAGTGATGTGTCATTTTGGGAGCGGTGTGTCATGGGTGGAGGGGTTTGTCATGAGTGAAGGGTTTGTCATGATGGATGGATGCGCCATGAGTGGAGGGGTGTCATGGTGGGGTATGTGTCATGGGTGGAGGGTGTATCATGGATGGAGGGGTGACATGGGTGGCGGTGTATCATGGATGGAGGGGTGTCATGGTGTGGGAGGGCATATCATGGATGGTGGGGTGGGTCATGGGTGGGGTGTGTCATGGGTGGAGGTGTGTCAGATTGAGGGTGTCATGGGTGGAGGAGGTCATGGATGGAAGGGTGTGTCATGGGTGGAGGTGTATCATGGATGGAGGTGTCATAGGAGGAGGGTGTTTCATGGGTGGAGGGGGTGTGGTATGGGTGGATGAGTGTGTCATGGATGGAGGGATGTGTCATGGGTGGAGGGGTGTGTCGCGGTGAGGTGGTCATGGGTGGAGGAGTGGCCGCGGTGGATGGGTGTGTCATGGGTGGGGTGTGTCATGGTGGAGGAGATGTCATGGGTGGAGGTGTGTCATGGGTAAGGGGATGTGTTATGGATGGAGGGTGTGTCATGGGTGAGGGGTGTGTCATGGGTGGAGGGGGTGTGTCAGGTGTAGGAGTGTGTCATGGGTGGATGGGTGCTCATGGGTGGATGGATGTGTCATGGGTTGAGTGGTGTCATGGGTGGAGGGTGTGCTATGGGTGGAGTGACGTTTCATGGTGGAGGGGTTGGTCATGGGTGGAGGGGTGTGTCATTTATGGAGGGATGTGTCAGGTGGAGGGGGTGTGTCATAGGTGGAGGGGGCGTGTCATGAGTGGATGGGTGTGTAATGGGTGGATGGATGTGTCATGGGTGGAGGGGTATGTCATGAGTGGAGTGGTGTGTCATGGGTGGAGGGGTGTGTCATGGGTGGAGAAGTGTGTCATAGGTATCTACGCCTTCCGAGTGCTACTAGCAATACCTTCCGAATGGTACCGAAATATGGTTTTCATTTACCGGAAGAGAATTCTCTGCTTTACAATTTCAACTACTGTATATGTACTTTTCTTGAAAAGTTACGCGCCTGTGAGCTATTTGTCAAAATCTGAGAGCCAGGGGCAAATTTCTCGGTGCACCCTAAAAGTCTCCTCCCCGAATTCAGATGTGAATTCTACAAACTGTATCTTCTACGGAAAAAATGAATATTATATATACAATCTTGTTCAGCATTTTATTTCCAACATTTTTCTCCATTTACAGTTTTATCTTCCGATACAATGTTTAGCACAATACTGCGAAAAAGTAGTCGCAACCCCTTCCCCTAAGGTTTTGGGGAAAATGGGGTGCCATGCCCTCGGACGGAGGGGAACTATTTTAATCTTTGTACTATAGCCTTCAGGAGTATGTATGCAAAATTTTATCTTTTACAAATTATTTCCACCAAAAATCCTAATTTGACTGGACTATTAGTATTTATATACCGACCATAGAAGTGATTTTCATGTCGCACCAAGTTGATGGCTAACACGAGCTTGTGCTAGTGGTCAGATTTATTTCAGGCATTTTCATATTTCAGAATATATGTTTTAATAAGTAACACAGAACTCATCCTTCTACTTAAGATTGAGGAGTTTCGGGTAAAATAGGAGGAATAGAAGAAGAATTCGAAGTTTTCTGAATCGTATATATATATACATATATATATATATATATATATATATATATATATATATATATATATATATATATATATATATATATATATATATATATATATGCAAGTAAATCACTGTAGGTGGGATCTAGGAAGACAAAGGAAAGAAACACAGTTCAGTGCTTGTGTAATTACATTTAGGGTGAGTACAGACTGTACAGACTGTACTCACCCCTGAAGATGGAATTACACGAACGCGCTTGGAACTCGTTTTTCCCTGATATATATATATATATAAAAAAATATATATATATATATATATATATATATATATATATATATATATATATATATATATATATATATATATATATATATATATATATATATATATATATATATATATATATATATATGTATATATTTATTTATTTATTTATTTATTTATTTATTTATTTATTTATTTATTTTTTTTTCTATTTATTTATTTATTTATTTATTTATTTATCTATTTATTTATTTCATGTAGATCCACAATGGAAACGTAGACAAGACAAATCTCGATAAAACCACACAGGAAACGGGAAACAATGGAGCACCTTAGCTTTCGTCACTGTTCTCTATTTCATGTCTGGAAAGTAAGTTTTCGTCACTTAGGTCTACATTTAATGTTGTGGAAGGACTAGGAAAGACCATGGCCAGGGAATGGGCTTGAGATGATCAGATGACAGATGTAATTTAACGTGCTTCATAACTGGATGGCGGAGTTCTTGATAATACTCTATAATCATAAAGACATCTACTTTTGGTCAATTTCTTTCATCTGCCGTAATGAACCCCGGGAGTAGTTGTTCAACCTTCTCGGCTGATCGGCTCTGTAAATAATTAATATTTAATAATTAATTGTGCTTTACTGTGCAACACAGTAATGCTATATTGAATATATAAATATTACTAAGCTCATTAACTAATTCAACGGATATTAGCGGCCCCTACTACAAATTTCATAGTATAAACATTCCAAACAATATTGGTATTATTTTGGTATTGGTCATCTGGGAAACCTTAAGATTCTAACTACTGGATTAAGTATCTATCTCTACGGGATTTCGTCGCAAAACATTTTTCGATCGCATAAGAAAATACAAGTCATGTGTTAGGTTAGGTTAGGTATGATAAGTTATATTATAAGTTATAATGTTAGTTTAACATACACTGGTAAGGGGGGGAGGGGTTGTAACTCAAAACTAGTGATTTCCGATAGAAATGAAGATCTAAATCGTTCATAACACATCGCAAAACCATCAGAAAAAACATAGTCTGCATGTCTAAGTACAGGGATGACCAAAACTTAAAATTTGCCCAATATAGCCTATCTCGCATCTGAACATCCAAATACTTATGGTAGTTAAAGTAAAATTTACCCATTAATTAATATAAAAGATGATATATCCCAATGCATTCTCAAAACAAAGTCCAGACAATGTCATTACTTCTAAATCGACTCGTATCTCCATCTAGTACTGATATACTCTGTAAATGCACTCGAAAGAAAAAAAAGTCTACCAGGTAAGAATACATGACAGCTGAGCTGGTGTGAACATGGGAGTTTTTTTATGTCCATAAGCTGCTCTTCGCGGCACATTTCTTCACTTACGAAATGTCCATGACTTAGACCATAAAAAACACCCTTAAGACTTACCTGAACGTGGCATTTGGAGCCTGAAGAGGGTATCCTTTGTACTACCGACGACTGCAGCGGTGAGTTTGTTGGAGAACGTCGTCAGCTGGGAAACTGGTGACGTCATTGTAAATGGCGGCCCTGCTTCTAGAGAAATACACTTATCTCGACTATTATAGCAGGACTTTAAACTTTTATTACAAATTATATATACCGTATCACTCTACGAACGTGGCAGAGTGTATTTCTTGTGTTTGCTCAGAACCGACAACTCGTCCATTACTGGGCCTGTACTGGCTGCTGAATGTATCTGTACTTGCTCCAGTGTTGATCGAGTCTGGCCTTGAATGACCTCACACTCGGTGCCATCACAACACTTTTTGGGAAAAGGGAATGGGACAACTGGCCGCCGCCATCTGGCCGCAGCCCAACTGGCCGCGGGAAACTCGCCGTGGCCGACTGGCCGCCGCGGACTAGGGGTAAACTGCAAACGCCTAATTTTGCGCTCTCAAGGCAGGTTAGGTTAGGTTAGGTTAGGTTAGGTTAGATTAGGTTAGGTTAGGTTAGGTTAGGTTAGGTACTTCATAAAGAAATTTTAATCTTTTTTTTTATCACACTTTCATCAATTTTGTCAACAAAAAGTTCCATATGGCGGCGAGTTTCCCGCGGCCAGTTGGGCTGCGGCCAGATGGCGGCGGCCAGTTGTCCTAGACCCCCTTAAGGTGGCCCCTTCTGGGAATATTGACTACGAGGCCTTCGACCGGGGTCTTCTTCAACTCCTCAACACACCTAACTACACAGGACGCTACCCTGCCTAGGTCTTATATGGACGCCCCCTTCGTTCTTGTGTCCCTGCTCACCCTCAATCCTTCTCCAAGGAGTGGCAGGCCAAGACAGAGGATTGTGATCGCCGAGCCGCTGAACGTGTTCATGATGTCGTCGCCCGCTACAACGACCACGCCCGTCCTCTTCCCAAGTTGAGTGTTGGCACCCAAGTCCGTGTTCAGGACCCGACCTCCCTACGTTGGGACATGGGTCTCGGTAGGTCACGGGACTACCAGGTGCGGTTACCCAGTGGTCGTGTGTGGTGGAGGAACCGCTGTTTTCTCTGCCCCGTAACAATGCCTTCTGCTGACCCCGCCACCAGTGTTGAGTCCCGTACCCTTCCCAGTGATCAAGTCCCTCGACGCTCAGAACGGATCCAAAAGAAAAGGTCCGCTCAAAACTTTGCTATGAGCATATAGGGGGGAGGGAGGTGTATGTATATTATGTATGCTGTATGTATATTATGTATGTATATTATGTATGTGCTCCATTTATATACACTATTTATTCAGCCTAGCTAGCAGCGTGTGGCAATGTATTTACCATGTCCCACATGCTTAATTAATGTGCCTGGCGACATATGGAAGCTGCTAATGTATCACTTGCCACATGTCGCCCGAGAGGCTAGTTGACCCCCATACAGAGTAAGGAGCGCTACCTCCCTTGTGTACATATCTGTTTATCCAGTAAATAGAACCTACGAAACTCTACAGGTGTTTGTGTTCGCTCCTGTAGATAGAACTTGATACCCAGAACACATACAGTCACCTTCGTTAGTGAGCTCCAAGGTGACTCGAGAGCCCGATACAGGACCGGCAGGACTGTCCACAGATGTTGCAAATGTGGAGGGCTACCGCTTTTCTGCCTCGGTATGCAGTCGGGCAAACTCAAAAGTATTAACACCTCGTGGGTGCACCTCCAGAGTTACGAGGATGAGGTCGTCTGCATGCTGAAGTTCAGTGATGGAAGCGGCCGACCACACACACACACATCAGATTGAGGAAGGATGGATGAAGGGAGAATGGAAATAATTGGGAGTCAATGGGATGACTAACCTTGTGTCCCAGGAGGCCAGTGAAGGTGCGAGCCAGTCTCCAGTGTCGAGGGTTAAGAATCATCTCACCCTCCACCGTGCTCACTCGTACCATTCCTCCGCTCAGACCTCTACGGTACGTGTCCTGTCAGGGTGAAAAGGAACACTGTGGTCAAATTTTAGTTACAGGGAGCAAGTGAGAGAGAGGGGAAGGGATAGAGGAAGAGGGAGGAAAGAGAAAGGGAAGGAGAGGGGAAGAGAAAGAGGGGGAGAAAAAAGAGAGAGGGAAGGAGAGAGGGAAAAAGAAGGAAAGGAAGATAAATGGCGCGAGAGGGAAAGAGCGATGGGGAGGAATCAAATGAGGAGTATTACTAGAAAGAAGAAGTGGAAGTTATAATAAGTGGATACATTCAAGTTTTAGATCACACAATGCTCGACTTAGTGTGTAAAAGTTATGATGTAAAACATGTCTGAGCGCTCAAAACTCGAGTGAACTAGAGCCGGCAAGCACACCAGTTGACCATAAGACTGTCGATTTTGAGTATTTCAGACGTTAGGGACTTCTTCTTGTACAGGCACACATAAACTCATGGTCAAAGTCATTATTACCAATGATATCAGAAGTATGAATTCTAGCATCTCAGAGTCTTGGTTAGATGAACTCTCACGGATGAGGACATTAAAATAAGAGGTTATATTGTACAATTTCTCGGCAGGAAAAGACATGGGGGAGGTGTTTGAGCTTATTTTGGAAATCACTTGGTCTCTCTATAACCTTAGATCAGACTTAAAGTATGATCATCTGGATGGCTTTTGTCTGGAAATGTTACCAATAAAAAACCCAGACAATGTTTAGTGATCATCACATGCAGTATGATGAGGTACCTACAGTAATCTAAATTTTATCAATTATAATAATTTTTATCACTGTAAGTACACAAGTTACCTCAGTACACAAGCTACCTCAGTATACAAGTTACCTCAGTACACAGGCTACCTCAGCACACGTTACCTCAGTACACAGGCTACCTCAGTATACAAGCTACCTCAGTACACAGTCTAACTCAGTATACAAGCTACCTCAGTATACAGGCTACCTCAGTACACAAGCTACCTCAGCATACAAGCTACCTCAGTACACAGGCTACATCAGTACACAAGCTCTCAGTGCACAGGCTACCTCAGTAAATAGACTACCTCAGTACACAGGCTACCTCAGTAAATAGACTACCTCAGTACACAAGCTACCTCAGTAAACACCGGGTAACACTGAAGTCCGTTTATTAAGGGATAGGAGAAATACAAGTGGTGACTAGCGTGTGCCATGCACGGCTCACACAGTCAGACTGAGACTGCCTTGCCATATGGCAGCCTCGGGGCAATGTTGCCACATAACACGTGCAGTGTTGCCATGTAATTATATACATAGGTGCTACTCGGCACAGTAGCTTATATACAAGGTTGCTACTCGGCACAGTAGCTTAGATACATAACCTACAACCTCAGTACACAAGTTACCTCAGAACACAAGTTACCTCAGTGCACAAGCTACCTCAGTACACAAGCTACCTCAGTACACAAGCTACCTCAGTATACATGCTACCTCAGTACACAGGCTACCTCAGTACACAGGCTACCTCAGTACACAAGCTACCTCAGTACACAGGCTACCTCAGTACACAAGCTACCTCAGTACACAAGCTACCTCAATACACAGGGTACCTCAGTACACAAGCTACCTTCAATTACACAACCTACCTCAGTTCACAGGGTACCTCAATTTACACAAGCTGCCTCATTACAAAACTACCTCAATTACACAAGCTACCTCAGTACACAGGCTACCTCAGTACACAGGCTACCTCAGTACACAAGCTACCTCAGTACACAGGCTACCTCAGTTCACAGGGTACCTCAGTACACAAGCTACGTCAGTACACAAGCTACCTCAGTACACAAGCTACCTCAGTACACAGGCTACCTCCACACAGGGTACCCCAGTACACAAATTACCTCAGTACACAAGCTACCTCAGTACACAGGGTACCCCAGTACACAAATTACCTCAGTACACAAGCTACCTCAGTACACAGGGTACCTGAGTATACATGCCACCTTAGTACACAAGCTACCTCAGTACACAAGTTACCTCAGTACTCAGGCTACCTCAGTACACAGGTTACCTCAGTACACAAGTTACCTCAGTACACAAGTAACCTCAGTACACACGTTACCTCAGTACACAGGCTACCTCAGTACACAGGCTACCTCAGTACATAGGCTACCTCAGTACACAAGCTACCTCAGTACACAGGGTACCCCAGTACACAAATTACCTCAGTACACAAGCTACCTCAGTACACAGGGTACCTGAGTATACATGCCACCTTAGTACACAAGCTACCTCAGTACACAAGTTACCTCAGTACTCAGGCTACCTCAGTACACAGGTTACCTCAGTACACAAGTTACCTCAGTACACAAGTAACCTCAGTACACACGTTACCTCAGTACACAGGCTACCTCAGTACACAGGCTACCTCAGTACATAGGCTACCCCAGGCTGTTACCCTACACAGGGTACCTCAGTACACTAGCAGTACACAAGCAACCTCAGTACACAGGGTACCTCAGTTCACAAGCTACCAGTACACAGGCTATACAGTACACAGGGTACCTCAGTACACAAGCTACCCCAGTACACAAAGCAACCTCATCACAAGGTACTCAGTTCACAAGCCACCTCAGTACACAGTACCTCAGTACACAGGTTACCTCAGTACACAAGCTACCTCAGTACACAGGGGCCTCAGTACCTCAGGCTACCTCAGTACACAAGCTACCTCAGTACACAAGCTACCTCAGTACACAGGCTACCTCAGTTCACAGGCTACCTCAGTAAACAAGCTACCTCAGTACACAAGGTACCTCAGTACACAAGCTACCTCAGTTCACAAGCTACCTGAGTATACATGCTACCTCAGTACACAGGCTACCTCAGTATACAGTATACCAAAGTACACAGGCTACCTTAGTATACAGATTACCTCCGTACATAGGCTACGTCAGTACACAGGCTACCTCAGTACACAAGCTACCTCAGTACACAGGTTACATCAGTATACAGGCTACCTCATTACAAAGGCTAACTCAGTACACACGCTACATAAGTACACAGACTACGTTAGTACACTACATCAGTACATAGGCTACGTTAGTACACTACATCAGTACACAGGCTACGTTAGTACACTACATCAGTACACAAGCTTCGTTAGTACACTAAATTAGTACACAGGCTACGTTGGTACACTATATTAGTACACAAGCTACTTTAGTACACAAGCTACTTTAGTACACTATATTAGTACACAGGCTACGTTAGTACACTATATTAGTACGCAAGCTACGTTAGTACACTACATCAGTACACAGACTACATTACTACAGTACACTTACTTCATTACACAGGCTACGTTAGTGCACTATATTGGTACATAGGCTACGTTAGTACACTACTTCAGTACACAGGCTACGTTAGTACACTACTTCTGTACACAGGCTACGTTAGTACACTACATCAGTACATAGGCTACGTTAGAACACTACATCAGTACACAGGATACGTTAGTACACTATATTAGTACACAGGCTACGTTAGTACACTACATCAGTACACAGGCTACGCTAGTACACTATATCAGTACACAGGCTACGTTAGTACACTACATCAGTACACAGGCTACGTTAGTACACTACATCAGTACACAGGCTACGCTAGTAAACTACATCAGTACACAGGCTACGTTAGTACACTATATCAGTACACAGGCTACCTTAGTACACTACATCAGTACACAGGCTACGTTAGTACACTACATCAGTACACAGGCTACGTTAGTACACTACATCAGTACACAGGCTACGCTAGTATACTTCATCAGTACACAGGCTACGTCAGCACACTAAATCATTACACAGGCTACGCTAGTACACTACACTAGTACACAGGCTACGCTAGTATACTACATCAGTACACAGGCTACGCTAGTACACTACTCGTACATAAGTACACAGGCTATGCTAGTACACTTCATCAGTACACAGGCTACGCTAGTACACTACTCGTACATAAGTACACAGGCTACGCTAGTACATTACATTAGAACACAGGCTACTCTAGTACACTACTCGTACACCAGTACACAGGCTACGCTAGTACACTGCATCAGTACCCAGGCTACGTAAGTACACTACACTAGTTCACAGGCTACACTAGTACACTACTCGTACATTAGTACACAGGCTACGCTAGTACATTACATCAGTACACAGGCTACGTTAGTACACTACGCTAGTACACAGGCTACGCTAGAACACTACATCAGTACACAGGCTACGTTAGTACACTACATCAGTGCACAGGCTACGCAAGTACACTACATCAGTACACAGGCTACGCTAGTACACTACTCGTACATCAGTACACAGGCTACGCTAGTACATTACATCAGTACGCAGGCTACGTTAGTACACTACCTTAGTACACAGGCTACGCTAGTACGCTATATCAGTACATAGGCTACGTTAGTACACTACATCAGTACACAGGCTACGCAAGTACACTACATCAGTACACAGGCTACGCTAGTACACTTCATCAGTACACAGGCTATGTCAGCACACTAAATCATTACACAGGCTACGTTAGTACACTACACTAGGACACAGGCTACGCTAGTACACTACATCAGTACACAGGCTACGTTAGTACACCACACTAGTACACAGGCTACGCTAGTACGCTATATCAGTACATTGGCTACGTTAGTACACTTCATCAGTACACAGGCTACGCTAGTACACTACATCAGTACACAGGCTACGTTAGTACACTACACTAGTACGCAGGCTACGCTAGTACGCTATATCAGTACATAGGCTACGTTAGTACACTACATCAGTACACAGGCTACGCAAGTACACTACATCGGTACACAGGCTTCGCTAGTACACTTCATCAGTACACAGGCTATGTCAGCACACTAAATCATTACACAGGCTACATTAGTACACTACACTAGGACACAGGCTACGCTAGTACACTACACTAGTACACAGGCTATGCTAGTACACTACATCAATACACAGGCTACGCTAGTACAGTACATCAGTACTCAGGCTACGTTAGTACACTACATCAGTACTCAGGCTACGTTAGTACACTACATCAGTACACAGGCTACGTTAGTACACTAAATCATTACACAGGTTACGTTAATACACTACTCTAGTACACAGGCTACGCTAGTACACTACATGAGTACACAGGCTACGTTAGCACACTACACTAGTACACAGGCTATGCTAGTACACTACATCAATACACAGGCTACGCTAGTACAGTACATCAGTACTTAGGCTACGTTAGTACACTACATCAGTACTCAGGCTACGTTAGTACACTACATCAGTACACAGGCTACGCAAGTACACTACATCAGTACACAGGCTACGCAAGTACACTCACCTCAGTGCGAGTAAGAGATATCTTGGGGGAGAACCTGATGTGAGACTCCCGTGCTGTGTCACAGTCTTCCCGTCCTAGGCTGTGACGGATGCTCTCATGGATTTGCTCACCACTGCCCTGGGCCCTACTTTCATGTGGGTCGTGCTGGCTGTTATACACCCTCTGGGGTGTCGATGAATTCCCATTTTGGAGATTAAATGAAGGTGGTGTCGTCGTGTGATAGGGATCCTGGGAGGCGAAGAGGTCAGGAGATACCGGGCGAGTGTTTTCACCGCTACAATAATCTTGTTTGTTATACACTTGTTCATCACTTCCATTCATGGTGTTGTGTTGGTGTAAAGTGTTCGTGTTCTCCGGGAAGTTGAGGCGAGCAGTTGATGTGGTGGTGGGGCAGTCGTGATGGGTGTCGCTGCTCCCCCTGTTGAAGGGGTTAGAGGACCGTTTGATACCTCCTTCAGGATCATCAAACAATACTGGCATCATCCCTTGTCTCTTCTCACCAGTTTCTAAGTTATTTACAAACGATTGCCACGCCGACGATGAACTTGAGGGACAGTGCCTAATATTTCCTGTCCCGAACAAACCTGGAGAATCGGCGTTGTTGTCCTCTGTCTCCACACCATCCAGAAGCTGCGAGGTCTCATCCGTTGTGTGGTCCAACTTTTTCGAAACCTCCCTAAGAAATTCTACCGCACTGAAAGATTTCTTTAAGTAGGAATGAGAAGTACTGTCGTCCCTAAAATCACGAAAATCATCAA
The DNA here is from genome assembly GCF_018991925.1 of Homarus americanus. Classification (NCBI taxonomy): domain Eukaryota; kingdom Metazoa; phylum Arthropoda; class Malacostraca; order Decapoda; family Nephropidae; genus Homarus; species Homarus americanus. The sequence continues at coordinate 9,771,706 of NW_024737068.1, forward strand.
TCTGTTGACCGGATGAAAAATCGGGATGAACTGATCTATCAGAGTATCTTTTTGATCCCTTCACGTACAGAGGCTCTGAAGGTGGCAGCTCCTCGTGAGTGTGTCGCTTGAAGGAAGCGTAGCGGCGGGAGACTGCAGGTAAGTCTCTCATATGACAGCATTTGGCAGGAGGATGAGGACTGAGGGTAGACATGTAGTATCCATCGCCACCACTCAAGGGATCACATCTCTCGGAGAGGGAATATTTACCCGAGTTAAACTCTCTAGGTTGTTGTGCGTCGTCGTGTTGTTGTTGATGTGTATCCTCGTAGCCAGAGGGATGAGGCGGGCCCTCACACACCCCTGGCCGGCCAACGCTGCTGAACCACCCGTGGGTCCACCCAGAATTCCCCTCAGACAAGTACCAAGTGGATGTAGACTCTCGAGGTGTCAACATCTGTGGACCAGGAAATTAATATTTCAACACCTTACTGCATATAGTCCACCGGATCATATGAACACCAGTCCCCAGGTTATGTTATCCGACAATTAAAACACCATAACACTAACCTAACCTAACATTTGTGTACGCACTGTCCAGCATGCATGTAAACATTGGCTAACATCTATACAGTATATTGACACTAGGTAGCATTTATATAAACATCAGCTAACATTTATTTAAACACTGGCCAGCATTCGTATAAACCTCAGCTAACATTCTAGTAAACACTTGCCAAACATTCATGATAACAGTCCAGCTTTCAAAGCAAGAACAAATAACACGCAACCTCATGTGGAGGGTACATTGATGGTCCAGCGAGGAGGTTGTGGTGTTGAGGGAGACAGGATAACAGTGGTTGGCAGTAGTTGTGGTTAATTGTGGTGGTGGTTGAGTCGTGGTGGTTCAGTAGACTACACCTATTCTCCTCCCCGTGGTGGCTGTACATCAGGCGTTGTTTACTCCGCACCATCGACACCACGTCATACCTCTTCGACTCCTCTCCTGTTAAGAATGTGATGTTTGGGATACCTGAAGATTAGGCACCTTAGCTTATATCACCTGATGATTCAGCACCTAAACCTTGCCTGGAGGGTTATGTTACGTAAGGTTAGGTTACCTTAGGGCTTAGGTAATGGTTAGAGTAGCATTAATGTGTTTAATCATCAGACAAAAAAACACCTGAGGTGCTAAATATAAAACTAGATCGATGGTTCTGTTAAAGACTCGAATGAAATTTTCTCCCCACATTAAGAATATTAGAATCGATGTAAACTGGTTTATTTAAGTTACGGCGGCCAGGGTGATATCAAATTCCCAGTGAACATTTTGTAAGTAGATTCATGCGAGAAATATTCTTCGTAATTGAAGATGTAACAGGGGACCTTCCTGGTTGACTTAAGCTAAATACATAAATAAAGTACACAAATAACATTAAACAATACTGGAGGTTACCTTTACTTTGGGTGTTGCCGCTTTCCCCCCGCTTGGCCTGGGTCTTCTTCCTGTGTGTGGGTGTCATATCATCAGGATGTACCAGCCCAGGAATCTCCAGCCTGACGGAGGTAATGAGCTACTTCATACCACACAAGATGAAGACTAATATACTGTAAGGTTAAAACATTCATAGGAATTGCATTGACTGGGATAATGCCTCCTCAATATTACCTTGTAATTCGATTGTCAGTAGGAACATTATAGAATCCAGTCTCATTAAACATACCGAATCTGTCAACATGAATTTGAGTAATGGTATGTACAAACTGGATAATTTTGTGATTAAGAAGATTTGTAACCAGGTGAGAAAGTTGGGTCATCTTACCCTATGACCTGACTACGGACAGCTGCTGTTCTTAGAGATGGCACGGTCATTTTTTTTTTAAGAAGATTAGTAAGGGTCGCTGCCTTATGATCGGAACATTGTGGACTCCTGCTGTCCCCAAGGGACGTCATCTCGCTCTCCTCTACTGTATGTATTAGCCTTGAAAAAGTATTTCTCCTTTGTCTGTACTCACGTCTGAAGATGTGAATTACAAGAAAGCACGTGGGAACTGTATGTATATTATGTATGTTGTATGCATACTATGTATGTACTCCATTTATATACATCACTTATCTAGTCAGTAGCGTGTGGCAATGACCCTTTTTCATGTCACCACACGCTTAGATAATGTGCCTGGCGACATCTGGAAGCTGCTAATGTACCACTTGCCACATGTCCCCTGAGAGGTCAGAGAGAGGTCAGTTGACCCATATAGAGTGTAGGGACTACCGGCGCTGGTAAGCGCACCTCTGAATATTCCATCAAATAGAACCTACAGAACTCTACAGGTGTTTGTGTTTGCCCCTGTAGTTAGAACTGAGTACCCAGAACCCCTACATGGCGCAGTGAGCTCCTACATGGCGCAGTGAAGTTGACTGATTGGAAATATAAGTGCGTTTGTGTAAAATCAAGACAGGTAGACACCCCCCGCGCTCCAGTCAACCGTCTCTCTCCTAATCGCATTGTCTCCCACAAAAACTCGTTTGAATTACCAACGAGTTTTGAGCAGTGTTTCAGTGACAGCAAGTGCCTGTCAAGTGCTATAAGTGCCTCGCTTGTATAATGCTTAAGTGTGTGCCCTAGTTTTAAGGGATTCCCCAAAGTGGAAGGCGTGTTCAGGGCATTCTTGAGGAGCAGTGTCAGCGCGGACCTTCTCCGGCTGGCTGTGTCTCGCGGGTAACTGATTAGTCTCCACCGCTCGCTGACCCGCCCGGCGCTCGCCCCCCGCCCCACACCACCGCACACACATACACACACGCACGAACACACCGACTGCAGTCATTCCGTGTATATATATATATAATTTACTTATCTGTGTGTTCAATTAATTTTTTTTCTCAGATCTTGTTGATATGACGGGCTGACTGGTCAACACTGATTTGAGATACAATATACAGATTAAGTAATTATGCCCCGGGCCTTACACAGTGGTGTTCCTAGCGCCGGGATGACTCAGACGGATGACAGCTCCACAGAGATGAATGACCAGTCAGAGAGCGACGCCCCACTCTCTCCTACCACATCTCGCAGCCCTTCACATCGATCTTCAGCCTTGTCTCCAGAGATAATTGCTCTGATGAAGTTTATGAGGGAGGAAAGGCGTGAGGACGAAGCGAGAAGACGTATTGAGGACGAAGAAAAGAGACAAGCGGAGGCAAACAGAGCCCACCAAAGGAGATTGGAAGATAGTGAACGGTTTGCAGCTTTGATATCTAGCCTCACTGCTAACCAAGCCCCTGGCTCTCCCACCGCTTCGGTATCAACTGGCTCAGATACCTTGTCAACGCCTTCTGTACGCCCCCCAGCCCCACCCCCACCCATCTTGAAGCCTGATGTGACTCTCCAGACTTTTCGTGAGTGGCGGCGACGGTGGATTGATTATGCTCCAATGGTGGATCTCCAGAGCTTGCCACAGCATAAACAACTCATTGAGCTACGTATGTACCTGTCTTTGGAAATGCAGCGTGTGTTAGAACATAGGTTGCAGGTTCCCCCGACTTCTTCGTTGTCTGTAGAGGAGGTACTGGATGTTCTAGAACAGCACATCAAAGGTCAGAGGAATGAAGCTCTACGCAGGAGGGAATTGTTTAGCTGTAGACAGATGGAGGGCGAGACTTTTGACGATTTCTATGTATGACTCAAGAGAGCCTCGGAAGAGGTAAACATATGTCCCGGTAATCACCAGCAGTGCGAGGAGACCCAGTTGAAGCAGGTGATCATGATGGGTGTTAAGGACGAGGAGCTTGTCCAACGCCTCACCTCCCTCGACTCTTCCTCTTCTCTTAAGGATGTGTTGACAATATGTCGCTCATATGAGGCTGCCAGGTGTGCCACCTCTGCCATCCGAGCTCCCCCCTACAGCTGTACGGGCGATGTTACCCTTAAGTAGTGTAAATAAGGTATTTTTTTGTAATTGTGTGTGATCAGTGTAAAGGCCTGGACTTTGGGATAAAAATCCCTTGTCAGCCTAATCAGGATCTTATAAAAAGGAAAGTCAAGAACCAAGGGTTTCCAAAGGGTAACAAACAAACATCCATTAGAGATTGACATCTCTTTACTTCGAAAATAATCACAATAATTTAACTCTGACACCACTCACACAAATATTAAATAAATAGCACTGGAGTCAAACAATTACTTGAAACAAAACAATCAATACAACAAAGTACAGATATTTCCTACGGCTGTAGATGAATCTTCCTCCTAATCAGCACGGTGGAATGTTCTGGTAACAAGGTGATCAGCTCTCAGGGGTAAGGTTCAGGGCAGCTTCCTCACATGGCGCCGGCGTTGGTGGGTGATGTCTTGCCACACAGGAGAGATGCCAGGGCAAGGACGGTGGATCAGGCGTGGAGGAAGTGGCGATGACGTGGCAGCCACAGCAGTAGCTGGAGTAGGTGACCGGAGTTGACAGCCAAATAGTGAATGACTGGGGAATCAGTCCACCAGCCCCAAGAACCTCAGATGAGTACACAACCAGAGTTGGAATCGAACAGCGGGGGAAGTGGTGCCGCCTGGATAGTGTCTGGTGTGTGACGAGGCAGAAGCGACCTTCTCACCTCCTTCTACACCCTAGTGGAGAGGGAACAAGCAAACGAGCAGAGGATAACCATCCCGCTAGCTACAGCCCTTACAAGCAGAGCTGGTACTTGATACATTAAAATATTTTCTGTGTGTATGTAGGTATTTTTGTAGCTTAATGTGGGAGCGGATCAATATTAGTATTAGGGTTGTAGTCCCCTGCAGTATGGAGCTATGTCAGTCACTGGCTGGCCTTCGGAGTAGGAGGACGTCTCAGTTTGTCAGTGGTGGATACTTTTTCAAATAGAATTTAGGTGAGTATTATCTATTCAGTGCTGCTCTATTATCATTTATTTTATGTAAAGTGCAATAAATGGTTATTACAAAGTAGTTCATGGTTTATTTACTGTGAGTATATTAGTGGTTTATTATATTTATTCTTTATTCTCTTGATTTATTTTATCTTATGGAACCTCAAAACCCAAACTTTACTTTCTTCTTGGAAGCATGCCTTGGTTCAGCCCATCCCGAAGAAGGGTGACCATTCTACTCCCTCTAACTATCACCCCATTGCCTTAACTTGATCCTTCTCTAAGATTTTCGAAACTATCTTGAACTCCCATTTTCTCCGTCACCTTGTCGGATCACCAGCATGGCTTTTGCCAGGCAAGATCTACTGGTAATCTGCTCTCCTATTGCACCTATCTTTGGTCATCCTCTCTTAGGTATTATGACGAAACTTTCATCGTGGCCCTCGACATCTCCAAAGCATTTGATAGGGCATGACACAAGTCTTTGCTTTCTAAATTTCCCTCTTATGGTTTCTCTCCCCCACTTTTTTTCTAATCTCTAGCTTCCTTGAGAACCGATCCATGGCAGTTGTTGTCGAGGGATCGATCTCTCGCTCTTTCTCTACCAATAGTGGTGTCCCAACTTTCATCCTTCTTTTCATCAATGATTTACTTTACACTACTGTACAACTAATTCTATCCATTCTTACGCTGATCATTCTACTCTTCACTCTTCCTCACATTTTCCCCTTCCTCCTAACTCTCAAACTTGATCTGTTTCTAGAACTGCCATCATTACTTCTATTAATGCGGATCTGTGCAGCATCTCTGAATGGGGAGGTACAAACTTGGTTAAATTCAATAGTAATAAAACTCAGTATTTACCAATTACACTTTCTAAATTAAATGATCTCCCACCAATTACATTTCAAGACGCTATTCTTCTGCCAAATTCTGAAATAGATATGTTAGGCCTCACCATTTCCTCCAATATGTCATGGAAATCATACATCCTTAATATAGCTAAAGTTGCCTCCCGAAAGTTGGGAATGCTGTACAGATGCCGTAGCTACTTCACTCCTGAGCAGTTGCTTCAAGTATATAAGGGATTCATTCAGTGCCGGATTTAGATCTGTGGAGGCCCATGGGCAGCCTCTTTGTGGAGGCCCCCCTCATTATAACTACCCAAGAGGGTGGGGTGGTGAGTGAAGCGAGCCTAAACATCTGGGAGTTCCGGGGGACGCTGTAAGCCTCCCGGGAAAATTTCGAAATTTGAACACTTCTTTGGAGAATTTTGAAGCCATATGCAGTTATATTGAGGAAATTAGAACATATTGTAATATGTGGAGGCCCCCAGATTGTGGAGGCCCCTGGGCAGCTGCCCACTTTGCCCACTCCTGAATCCGGCCCTGGATTCATTCTTCCTAACTTGGAGTACTGCTCTCATATCTGGGGTGGCTCTTCTTCTGTCCAACTGTTAGATTGGGCGGAATCAAAGGCATGTCGTCTTATTAACTCTAAACCCTTTAGTTGGCAATCTTTCTTCCCTTTCTCTTCGCTGCATTTTTTTTTTTATTATTGGGCACCCCTACATCCCTGTGTAAGGTGAAGCGCAGAAGCGTTTACAGCGCCCAACAGGGAAGCATGCTAAGTTCATGCTTGCCTTTATGCCTCATGAGTTAAGGGCGTAGAAGCCTGAAGAGTCAAGGGCATAGAAGCCTGAAGAGTCAATGGTTTATGTCTAAGCTAGTTATTGGAAGCTCCAACAACTATCCCTGAATACGAATTCGCAACTTTCGATTTGCAGCAGGTACCTACTTTGCTGCTAAGTGAACAGGGACTAGTGGAGGCTGGGAAGTGTGTCCGAGCAAATTTCCACGCTCCCCCCTTCACCGCAATGTTGCTTCACTCTCTCTCTTTTACAGGTACTTTAACGGGCAATGTTCAGTGGATTTGGCATCCTGTGTACCGCCGCAAGGCCATGGGCTCGTAACACGCGTCTTGCCCGAGGTGCCCACCGTTTCTCTGTGGATGTCGGTTACACTAGAATAACCTGTTATAGTACATCCTTCTTTCCTCACACAGCCAAACTGTGGAATGCTCTGCCTTCTTCTGTGTTTCCATACTTATACAATCTGTCTTACTTTAAAAAGCTGGTTTTCCTGCATCTTCGTGGTGTAGACTAATACAATAACCTTTTTCTTCTCTATTCTAAATTTCTTTCTGTTCTTATTTTTTCACCCCCTAGGCCCCGTTGTGGGTCGTTCGACCTGTGCCCCGGTGGGATAATTGCCGTAAAAAAAAATTAAAAATAAAAATATCTAATGAGGGAAATCTGTCACGACGTCATGGTGGAACCGCCCCTCCTTCCATTGGACGGTGAGAACCTCCGTCACAGTACTTCAAACACATCCAACGAAGACCGTGTGGACGTCAGTGGTCGAGAATTCTGGACACGGGGACAGCGAGCCTTCTTTGACATGAGGATTTTTTATCCCATGGCCTCATGTCACCGTAACCTAGCTCTGGAAGCTGCACACAGGAGAAACGAGAACGACAAGATTAAGGCATATGGGGAGAGAATTCAGAACGTCGATCAGGGAAGCTTCACTCCTCTGGTGTTCACAACCTCTGGCGGGATGGGACCAAGTGCAAGATGCTTTTTCTCCAGACTCGCGGAGGTGTTATCTGAACGGAAGCAGCAGCCCAGAAGTTATGCTACACCATGTTTGAAATG
>NW_024737068.1:9781776-9852243 GCF_018991925.1 Homarus americanus
TTATAATCAACCAGCAAAATTAAAATCACCTACCACCACTTGTAAGTCGATATTTTGAGCAAAGAGTTAGAGGATATTTTATAATCTTGGTAGTTTTTCATGGCTGCTGTTTAGATGCGCAGAACAGGTCATTACGCCGACCCTCCCATCAACACATAGAGTGAAACTGAGAACGGAACAGTTTGATTCGAACGAAGACTCATCAAAAAGAGATGGGAAGGACCAACGTTATTGCTGATGGATGAGGAAGATGTGTTAATATGTTAATATCCTACTTGCAGGAAGAAGAAATTCATATTGATATGAGTATCCACTTCAATCACAATACAATGGGAAAATCGGTTTCGAAAGAACACTATAAGAAGTTGAAGAGAGCTCATACATCTAGTCTTCAATGCGTTCTTTACTACAAGTTCTGTATGATACTCTAGCCATATATATATATATATATATATATATATATATATATATATATATATATATATATATATATATATATATATATATATATATATATAATCAACGACCTCACCAGCCAGGTCGTTCCTAGTCCCCCCCAGTAGGTCGAGGGTTCGATTCCTTGCTGGTGAGGTCGTTGATTATATGTTCAAAGTCCGCGTGTTATATGGACTAAAAATGAATATATATATATATATATATATATATATATATATATATATATATATATATATATATATATATATATATATATATATATATATATATATATATATATATATATATATATATATATAATATATAATATAGGACTAGGCGTGTGTCTGTTTGTGTGTCTGTTCTGGCCAGCCGAAACTGCACAATCGTTTTTCATCAAACTTGGTGGAAAAATCGCAAAAAATTCGTAGAGTGGAACAAAACTGGTCCCATATCGATGGTTTCTTTAGGAAGACATTAATTTTATTTACTCTGGCAAAAGATGTCACCGTACGCTGTCTGCCGGCCGGACGATTGCAGTTATCGTACGGCTCCCTCCTCCTCCCCTCACTTTTTTCCTTAGCCTACTTTTTTTTTTAATGTTCTTTGGATTAGTAAAGGAAGGAAGATGAGTAAATAGAAGAATAAAGAAGGGAAACAGAAAATAGTTAGAGATAACAGGTGGGGAGGAGCTGAGCTTCATCATGCGTCTGGATGCGCAGTTTCAACGTTACCAGACGACCTTACAGCTACAGTGTATACTTATTCTTGTGGGTGACTGTACATGGAAAAAGATAAGAGATAAAAAGATAATAACAGGAATGCATGGAGAAGATGACTACAATAGACACAGGGTGAATATAGACAGTGAAACAGACAGGAGGTTGACAAAAATAGACAGATTCATACATGCACAAATAGACAATATGGCAACTAACATGACAGACAGACAGCTGACTGACTGGTTCACATTAGACAAACAGGCAGACACACGCCAACAACGGATAAGACAGACAGATTTGACGACACAAAGACTACAGACGGGCTTACATTCAAACACCACGCAGACGAACAGACATTTGGGAGGGCAATAGACAGGACGGATAGACTTGAGACAGATGAGAAAGCATTTATAAACAAGAATAACACCAGGTGTTGGCATATGATAAGCTGATCACTACTTTGATCTTTTGTTGTTGATGAGGTGTCATGACACTGGGGTGTTTCACAGTTCCCTAGTGTTGACAAATGACAAGCTTTGATCTATGAAATAATGAAATATTAAATATTATAATGAACTTTTTTATACGTGACTGGGGTTTTGTCCACTTTTCATATAATGGGTTGGAGTTTTGTCCCTTGGGGTTTTGTCATGGATTTCCCACGCAGGTGAACGCCGAGAGCGTATGTAGGCCCGAGGGAGTCAGAGAAATGCTCGGCCCAGCCATCAGCGTCCTCCTGTGAGGCACCCACATGTTACTGTGGGGAACGCTACTGGCCACCCTGCAATCTTCATTAAGGCCCCTGGACATCTCACATATCACCATCTAGGACAGAAGACAATGATTGTTTTATATGGAATGATTCGCGGTCGCCATATTATGCGACCCCATGATACCGGACGCTGGAATAGTCCTAGTATGATTACCGGGGAAGTATCCCATCTACCTAGCAAGAGTAGAGTGTGAGCGGGGTACAGATCACATGTACCTTGGTGCTACAAGGAAGAATGGTGCTGTAAATGTTAGTGCTAGAAAGTATTTTTGGGTGATTGTATAAAGATTGACCTGGGTAAGGAGGTTGTAGTGGAATTCTCCCCTACAAACGCTGTTTGTCGCTGCCTAGCCGACCCCACCAATTCCCCAGTGTATGCCTCCTGGTCTAGGTCAACCAGCGCCGCCATACACCACGGAGCGGGGGTCAACTGCTAAGCCACGCCTACCCCCGCTATTTAAGACCTGACCTCGTGGTGATCGCTCTCTCTACCTACACCAACCAGCCAGCAACACCTCCTCCTGCCTGGCGGTCCTCGCTCCTCCGCCTGCCTGGCGGTCCTCTCTCCCGCTGGCGAGCATGGCGACCCACAAGCTGTCCTTCTCTGAGCGTCCTCACCAACCAGCTCTCTCTACATCACGCTTGTAACCATGCTGCCTTCCCAGCACCAAGCTGCATTGTACATCCAATACAACATGTATATAGAGAGCACATCGTGAGTTTCCTTTCTCCATCCAATCCTGAGTGTGAACCAAACATCTTGAACCCCACAAGGTCAATGATTTATGAAGAATGCAGCTTTTAATTAGTTAATTTGGAGAAAGTCGTGTACTGGTGTGAACTGTAATGAACCTAGTAGTAGTTATTTTGATGATGGTCAACTATTTTTTGTATTGTAACTGAATGCACTACTTTTTTATGAGGAAATACATTAGTTAAGTCATATTTTGTTTGTTTTATCCTTTTCACCACCACCTTGGTTTGATGAATGCAAACATAACCCCGTGCCCGGCTTGCTCTGACAGCTACCTAACAAGCTACATACTGTCCAGGGGGTCTGGTGGCAGCGACCTTAAAATTAAGAGTAGAGTTAAGTTATCCCCTTAGGATTAGTGACCCCAGAATGGGCAGTATAAGACTTTTCCACCTTAATGGACTGCTACTAAAGAGATTAAACATTTGTTGAACAGTTCCAAAGTATTTGCGTCTTTGCATGGTTCAGTACTGTCAACACCTACAAGGTTTAATGTGTGGGTTCCACATCTGGAGAAAATACAATTTGAATTATACTCAAGTAAAACTGCATGTTCACCTTCGTACTTTTCCAGCCATATTAAAACCATTGCCATAAGCCTGTTGAATGCAGTGCTGAAAATCTTACTTTAAACCTTCCAGATTTGTTAGTGTTCGATCAGCAAATTCTTTTCCAGTTTTTCTTGCAAAATTATCAAATAAAATAAATATTTTTTCAATTGAATTTTTTAGCTTTCTACAACCTTAACGTATCGAACAACAATCATAGAAGTCTGTTCCTATGTTCATTGTTACAACAATCTGGAGTGGCATCATTAATAATTTAAAAAAAAAAAAAATACTTGGCAGAGCGAATTTCATCAAATAATTTTGTTTGTACAAATGACCCACGTAGCTCAATAAACTCGTTTTGTATACATGTGGAGAGATAATGAACTTGCATGCGCCTCTGGATCTCTCGCGATTCTCGAACACTTTTAACATGTTCAGATAGATGTGGTTCATATTTACTGAGGAGCTCAATTATGCCTATAAAGTTTCCATTTGCAGGATCGCCAATGCGATAACTGGAGCCAGTCCCCGCTCAGAGAGAAAAGGGATGATGGGATGCGCTCAACAAGGGCGGATTTAGGGGGGGGGGGGGTCTGGACCCTCCCTTTTCACCAGAAAATTCCAATACTTTTTCTTTAATGCAGTATTTTATTCAAGCATTTTTGTATAGTAAAGAAGTATTTACTATTGACTTCAGAATATCTCCTAATTTCAAGTGCGCATGGCTTCAAAATGACCTCAAAATGCCGATGATAAAATCCTGGATCCTCCCCTGCTCAAGAAACTTCTGTAGTGAATTCAGTCAAGAGTAAATTGTCAATATAACTTCCAGCTGATGCTGCCCTACTGGCTAATTTCCATGCAATATAGTTTTCTTTGTGGAACATTGAATTCTCATGTGATGGTATTCGGTCTTTCAACTTCCTCCAACCTCTGATGATGCTCCAGCCTGAATGAACAGACAGAACTGATGCATTTGCAAAAGTTTGTTCAAATTAAAGCAGGGTACACAGTACAGAGACTGCTTTTCCTCACTCCAGCATAACCACTCTCTTGTGCAAGTCTCACCATTTGGAAGAACTTTTGTCATCATACAAGTAGGGAAAGCGTGATTATCAGCATCTCTTGGAATTTAGTAGGAATTTTAAAACTACCATTTTAAAGAAAAGAGTGTATTTAGGCAGCATTGTTCCTGTCAATATTTTCAATGTCATTCATAGCCAAACTTGCAGCTGTTGTACTTAACTGCACTTTCTGCGTATGATCTAATTCTTAATCTTCCTCTTGCAGGAATGTTTCTTCATTGGATTCATAGTCTGCTGCATGTGATGGAATTAGTTTTGATGACTGTCTAAAGCTTCCTTATTGAATGCCAATTAAATATCACTGTTTGCATTTGCAGATACAAATAAATAAAACAAAAACAAAATACGAAACCCCCTTTCACCCCCTTAGAGCCCGTACACTAGAGAGGCAAAAGTCCACTAAGAATATGACAAAACGAGGGAGAAATCTGAAGTGGTCTCTGAGGAAGTTTTACTGCAAATTAAATAACTAAATGACTTTTTTCACCTATAAATACCATAAAGATGAGCAAAGTATATTATTACGAAATCCTGTACTGAGTCATATCGTAACCAGCTGTACGAGAACTTTTTTTTGCCGGCTGTAGTAACAGAATGAATCAATCTACACGACACTATACAGTACATGTCAACCATTATATTTCCCTACCTCTTGAATATATCTTCTGGCGCTCTTGTATTTCAGGCCAAATCTGGTTCCGGGTATAATCTCCTCCCCTCTATACTTGTTTTCCTTGTTCGATTGTTGCAATATTTCCATTTTTTTTATAGTATATGGATGAGAGGCCCACAGAAGCTAGACACACCATTCACTTACACTTCCCGCCAAAATTGCCTGTGACACACCTGTTTATAAAGTACTAGCTTATTTTATTAATCTTTATTTGTAATATATTGAATAAATAAATATTCATATTAGAAGAAATTTTATCTGATTATCTTCTAATTTAAAAAAAAAAGATTTAATCCATGTCTAATGTAACGAAAAGGAAAATAAATATAAAATTGAACTGGTTGAATACCATTGTTGCTTGATATAATAAAACTGGACTAATATATGCATGGACATTACAGACAAGAAAATCTAATTTTCTGCATAGTATAATTGTAATGTTGATAACATAGCTCTTTATTTTAAGCGTGACTTCTCCAGACTATTTTTTCCACAATAAACAAGGACATGCTTACTCAACAAATTCAAATTTACTACTTTTAGTTCAGAGACTCCTACATAAAAATTGGAATAAAATGATTTTACAGTGATAAAACTTGATTAATTTTGGTTAAGGTTTGGATAAATTCGCCAAGATTAAAATAATGGTATAAAGAAAACGTTAATTTCTCTCTATTGATAAAAACTAACTATAATCATGATATTCTTAATTTTAGTAATAATGTGCTGAAGAATTTGTAAAATTAGTTTTTGTTTGTGTGCATAGTAAGATAGATTTAGAAGTAATTCAGTCGATGTACCTCGCCTTTTCTAGTTCTAGGAAAAAATCTCTCCCCACTCCATAGAGTTCATGCGTCAACAATATCAACAAGTCTCTCAAGTCTGAGTGTCAGTATGGTGGAAGTCATCGCCTCATCCTCTCTACAAGGTATATTAATCTCTTTATTCCTATTAAACGTCGATTTTAATGTAGTGTAATATCAATTAAAGGGTGTGTTGTACTCGCAGTTTGATGTCATTGATGGGGAGAGTGAAAATTGGCGATGTATAATTCACCCTTGGAGCAGATCTTGTTTGATGACATGAGAGATACATTACCTGGTAACACTGTATATTTTTTTGTTTTGCTCTCAAGAAAGATAATATGTGTGGTTTAGTAGCCCATTATTGCAGCCTGTGGGCCGGTAGTCACAGTTTTACGGCCACGGAACCACTAAGATAATTTGAAAAACAGTTACCTAACTGCAGTGGATAGCCCTCAAAAGGCGCAGCAAAGGCCTTAAATGTAGCCCAAATATTTTGACTTATAACCTGCCGTTTCACACCCCTTTAACAATTAATACAAAATATCGTCACTATAAGGAATTTAAATTAAATTCTGTGACTTAGTGATATTGTTTATTAAGAGAACAGGTAAATATTCGTCTATTGGCTGTCCTCAAGTTTTGGTACGATTTTTTTTCTCCAGTTAGTTTTACTCAAATCTGACATGCATTTATTTTGCAATTTAGCGTTTGTTTTTTTTTAAATAGCCAGAACCAGTGCATGCCCAGTACTTGTCAACAGTGCTAACGACGAGCCGATCAGTGGTGAAGAGGATAAAAGTAAAGTTATTAGTACGTATTTCATAATTTTTAGACAATTCTACATTTTTCTTCTATGATATTTCCGTCGGAAATTAGGGATAACCGAGATATTAATTTTTCAATGTTAGAATTCCTCCACAAGTGTCGCCATGATTTGTTTACTCTGGCACCGGCCTTTCTTTTGGTATTATAAATATTTTTCCTATGGTATTTGATGAGTTTCGAACGAATTTGATATTCATTTCCGCCGGAAATCACTAGTTTTTTTTAGATAAACCCCACCCCACCCAACAATCTTAACGGAAAAAGTTGATTTTTTTCGAATAAATTCCAAATAAATTGCCAACCAACAAAATCCAACCCAACCCCCCTTTGTTCATGCCCCCCACCCATTTTGGACAAAAAACCTCTTGCTTGCCCAATAATAAGTCTCCTATCGCTATAACCACCCCCGCACATGCGCTGTAGACGCCAGATGTAAGCAAATCATGGTGACACGTGGAGGAATTCTAATAGTATTGAAAAATTAATATCTCGATTATCCTTAATTTCCGGCGAAAATGTCATATAAGAAAAATGTAGAATTGTCTAAACATTATGAAATACATATTAATAACAGCGAGAGAAAGACCGGTGCATGACTAAAAATTCACCAAAAAAATAAAATTTTCATTTTTAACAACTGCTAATTTGCACCAAAATGGAAGTCAAATTTGAGTAAAACACCAAAAATGCGCAAAAAATATATATATTCTCATACCAAAGGAACCAACCTAACCAAATCTAACCTAACCTAACCTACAAGGAGGGGGTAAGGAGGAGACAACTGACTCTTAAGTGAGGAGTATAACCTCAGGTAAACAGGCGGGAACCTGCGTACAGTCAATGGACGAATATTAATCAGAGAAAGAAAGGGCAAAGTTATTGTTTTGGTCATCCACCCATTTTGAAGTAGAATTTTTTTTTATTTGACCTTCATTTCTACCGCAAATCACTACTTTTCAACTACTCCCTCCCTTATCCAATGATAAAGGCAGACCCCCAGTGGGTAATAGGGGTTTTGAGTAGGGAAAAATTACAAAAGTAGTAATTTGCAATAGAAATGAAAGTCAAAATTCTCCTAACCCAACCCAACCATACCCAACCCAACCCAACCCAACCCAACCCAACCCCCAACCCAACCCAACCCAACCCAACCCAACCCAACCCTACCCTACCCAACCCAACCCTACCCTAACCTGTCCTCCTGTGTGCTTACCTTAATTAGAATCGGAAGACTCTCAGTAAGGGTCATCGAGGTCCTCCTCCTTGTAATCAAGGTTGCACTGGCAGCTGTTTCTCTGACTGCAGGGGTAGACCTTGCTGGCAGTGACGAAGAATTGGCATAAAAGCCTGTCCTAGCTGAACTGTGTGATGAATAAGTAGCGCACCAAGTACTGCTTATAGTAGGCGGACTTGTTGCCAGGTCGCTTCACCCACTCCTTGAGATCCCTCCACAGACACTCGATGTTCTGCGTGTGAATGGCGAGGTTATGTGGATCAACAAAGTTCTCGGAGTGGTCGATGGCCTGGTGGTTGTATCCATGTTTCTTCAGGCAGTTGTAGGAATCAACGTGACAGTGTCACGTTTACAACCAAAAGGTTCTTCGAGAGGGATGACAAAATACTCCTTGGAGGTTCTCTCAGTGCCACTGAACACACAGATTTTACTCATAACACAGCCCCTCTCATACTGCCTCTTGCCAAATTGTGACTCGTCTATTTCCACGACAACACCAGGGCCTCCTAATGGCTTTTGATGGTCAAACCAGTACTCCTTCACTGCTGAACAGAAACTGCACCAGTCGACACTCGTATTGGGAGACAGGTGCAGGCACTTGATAATGGTATGATGTTCCCAGACCTTCTGGAGTCAATGATTGACAAATAAATAAGTTTCCATGTCTCCAGATGTGCACTGTAGAGAAATGTTCCTTTGTAGTGTGACACTTCTTTCTCTTCCTAGACTTAGGAAAAGCAATTCTTCTTCCACAGTACCAAAAGTGCTTTTCAGCTTTGTATCTACAAGGATGGTTATACTTTGCTAAAGAATCCTCCGTTGGTAAAACACCATGTTCGTGCAGAAATATCCACGCTTCTCAGTCCTTACTGTAATAATCTATGTGAAATCTGGCAATGGTTTGGAAGTAATTCATATCACAGCCATTGCACAAGGAAGACGTCTTGGAACTAAATTCAAGCAGGTAGCAGCAAGGGCCTATACCGAGCTGTGATTGGTTGATCCAAAATCATACCCACCAATCAATGTCCAAAGAACAACTGCACATATGTCAGACTCCAGCGCATGCATAATGCAGCATAGTAACTATACTGCCCATTATGGGGTCACTAATCCTAAGGGGATAACTTACATCTACTCTTAACTTTAAGGTCGCTTCCACTATGAGGGCCTGAGCTGCCACCATTTATGAGGGCCACTACTGCCACCATTTATGAGGGCCTCTGTGTGCCAGTAACAATTCCTTTTACTCTCATAATTATTACCATTGGTAGCGTGACGATAGGAGGCTCGTGGGTAGATGTAATGATAGTATCAAGCAATAGGGAAGAAATAACGGTAAATACTGTAGGTAAATAATAGACACAATTATACAAATACAAAATTTATTTAAACATGAATATGAAATTAGGAGAAAGAATTTATTTGTACCAACAGACGAAATCTAGTACTAGGCCCTCAGGCTCAACATACTCACACCACTACTGGGTGGACATACTCAATAACACTTCCAACCCTACTGGGTGGACCTACTCAATAACACACAACACTTATAGTCACTTAGCACCATAAAGACCAGGGCAACTGCCACTACAACACTCAGTCGTCAGGGGTGATACTCGAGCAACAGCCATGGGGTCCAGCCACCATGGAGTACTTTCCGACGAACTCTGGAGATCCCAGTGGATTAATTCCACCACACAAATAGCCCTACTGAGTTAGACACTCATCCACCAATGATGGGGGCTGGTAGTGGGGTGTGGCTTGGTGATCCGGGGTTACCTCGCCGGCCGAGCGTTAGGGCCAGACGAGCCAGCTATGGGGGCTATAGGTAGTCGGAAGTGTCTGACGGTCGGGTCTCACGAAGGTAACTGATCCTACTGGACCTCGGACATCTCCCCAGACATAGTGGATACAACATCCACGCTACAGACACGGCCTAGGCTGCGTTAGGGACCTGTATGGATGAAGGGACGGGCACTCACGGTGACAACAACCTCACGTTTCAGGGGACGTTAAAGACGTAAATATGACTTCACTCAGAGCATATCAACTACGTTACTGTAACACTTGCACAATCAACTATTAATTGGGTCAAATCACTTAAAGAAGGGCAAATTACAACACAGAGTGGAATGGCATACCTGTATGGATGAAGGGACGGGCACTCACTAACGGTAGAAATGCCCGCGGCGCCCTCACTCAAACCAGACCAGGGAGCCCACCTACTTCTATTCCGATGAATTAATTTACTGTACACTCTGACGTTGAAACTGAGACTATGAACTCGGTTTCATTCCCTACTATTATCTTCACTAACAATGCTCTGACTCAGCTATCAAAAGCAAAATTAAATTGATTACAAAGGGTTGGATGGCAACAGGTCCCAACATACAGCGTCTGCTACTAAATCCGTGGATTATATTCAAAGTTCCCTTAAGACAAAGACGGGGGAAACAGAGAAAACGGGGGACGTTTCCACTGGGGGACTCAAGAGGGTTTTGTGGACGTTTGAGCGTAATATGAATCCTTAAGGTTTTCAGGTTAGCCGTCATCACGATCATTACAACCCATTTACGCTCACCTTAGAAGTCGTAATTTGCAGCAGAGTCTGCTGCTTTCTCGTCTTCGTCACTCACTCGGAAAGACTGAGCGGGTGAGCGTGAATGCTTGAGTGAGCAGCTATGGTGAGCAAATAACGCATTTGTTTGCCATGCCGGTACATTTGAAGTATTTCCTGCCCAATTTCCTTCGCGAAATAAAAAAAATTATCGCTAAATATACGAAAATTTTGATAATTTTGGTAGCCGCGATATAATTACTTTTTTTTTTATAAAGTCGCGATATATCCTGATCTACTGTAGTTTTTTTTTTTTTTTACCAGTTTGTTGAAAATAGTAAAAAAATAAATATGCACTAAATAGTCACTAAATGAAAAAATAAGAATGGAAACATAACTCCTCTTACTCATTTTATAAAACTTGGGGAAAAACACACAACCCGATGCATTATACACAAATTAGCCTAACATTGATCATAAAATAAACTGTCATGTACAGTACTGCCTTCACTACACTGTCACTAGGGGGAAAGTTAGGACACCTTCATTTTATGGCATCGTCTCCTTTGTGGCAAAGCACAGTACCGGTACTTATGTATAATATTGCCGATAAAAGTTCTTGCATCATTCTGTTGTGTAGGTCGTTTTTTATCATGTTTTCCTGGATTAAAACTCGCTTACTTTTACTTTTATCCTTTTCACCACTGATCAGCTCATTAGCCGCTTAGGCGATCGGTCACGTCTCTGTCACACACTGTTTGCAAGTACTAGGCATGTACTGGCTCCCTGTTATGCACTGTTGGCAGGTACTAGGCATGCACTGGCTCCTGAATGTACCTGAACCTGCTCAAGTGTTGGTCAAGTCTGGTCTTGAAAGAACCCACACCCGGTGCCGTCACAACACTTTCCAGTAGATTGTTCCAATAGTTCACAACTCTCACTCCGAAGAAGCTTGCCCTCACAGTTTTCTAGACTTATCTTGAGCTGTGACCCCTTGTGGGGCGAGCGTCCGCCAGCTCCAAGTAAGGACACTCGACTGAGAAGTGCCCCTTGAGATGCGTATATACCTCAATTCGGTTGCTCCTTGCCCGTCTGTAGTATAAGCGAGGCAAGTTGAGGGCCACCAGACTGGTGCCTGCCGAAGTGCAGACACCAGTCTGGTGGCCCTCCTTTGAACATCTTCAACCAACTGACAGTCCCTAGCACATCTTGGGGACCAGACGGCGTGACAGTACCCCAGATGGGGAAGCACTTCACTCTTGAAGATCGTTATGAGGGACGGACCGTCTAGATATCTGAACGACCTTCTTAGAAGACCCAATAATTTATTTGCCTGATTTACCTTCTTCTCGCAATGGCCCAAGAACTTCAACTCATTGTCAACATACACACCTAGGTCCTTCTCACATTCAGTCTCAAATAGTACAGTTTCTTCATACCATTGGTGTAGGTTATGCATCTAAGCTACTGTGCCGAGTAGCATTTATATATATAATTACGTGGCATCACTGCACGTGTTATGTGGCAACATTGCCCCGAGGCTGCCATATGGCAAGGCAGTCTCAGTCTGACTGTGTGAGCCGTGCATGGCACACGCGAGTCACCACTTGTATTTCTCTCATCCATAATAAACGGACTTCAGTGTTACCCGGTGTTTCCCTACCCATCACTGCATTCTTCAGGGAACACTTGTAACCACCATGGCGCAGTGGGTAGGATCTGTGGACTTACAAATTGTGTGAACAATGCCGAGACGGTTACATCTGCCGGTGATGCGTCGACTCATAGTGTGTTGTGTTGTGTTGCGCTGTGTTTCGCCGCGATGTGCAGTGTTGGGCCGTCACAGTGCGTTTTAGTGACGGTGGCAGTGTTAGTGTCAGTGTATTAGTGTGTGTCTAGAGCTGAGAGTTGAGCATTGGCCTGTTTTTTGTGGTACCCACGGAGCACGCAGGCGTACACCCTTCTCGTGTGACATCCCGGGAGACACTGACGGTCTCACTCCCGCCGCGTCTCTAGCCACCGGCATTAAGGCCACCACGAAGTGCTCTCTCAGACACACACACACACACACACGCACGCACTCACTCACGGACAGAACAGTGGACTATATGCGTTATTTCTGCGCTGTTTATGTCATATATATGTGGTTCGAGCTGTTGAGGCGCCACTTTATATACTAAACAGTGCAGTCCACGCACACACAAAGATGGGAGGTAAGAAGGGACAACGTCAAGATGGGAGACACGACTCCCCACCACCTTCTCCTCCACCGGGCGCAGACTCTCATCCTCCACCTCCAGTGACGGACATTGCCACAATTCTGAGGTGGATGGACGACCGGGACGAGCGACGTAGAGAGATGGCACTTCAGAGGGTGGAGACATGAAGAGAGGAGGAAAAGTCGCGTTTTGATGCACTATTGGCGACCCTGGCGCTAACCCACCCTCCCTCCCTCACTCTCGCACCAAGGCGCTAATATCCTCCCTCCTCCACCACACCAGCGTCCTCCAGGTACTCTTGCCTCCAAACAAACAGCTCCCAAGGCATCTGTTTAACCCCCACCCGCCCTCTCACCAGATGTCACGTTTCAGCTTTTTCGTGAGTGGAGGCGGCGTTGGACAGATTACTCCACGATGGTGGACCTTGACAGCATGCCTCCAAACAAACAGCTCATCCAACTGTGGATGTGTTTGTCGCTGGAGACCCAGAGAGTTTTGGAGCACACGTTGCAAGTGCCTCCCGATTCTACCTCTTCAGTGACGGATGTGCTCGACCTTTTACAGGAGCATGTTAAGGGTCGGAATAACGAGGCTTTGCGTCGCCACGCCTTCACCAGCTGCAAGCAGGCGGAGAACGAATCCTTTGATGACTTTTTTGTACGCTTAAAGAGTTTGTCAGAGGAGATCGACGTCTGCAAGGTGCACAGCCGGGAATGTGAGGAAGCCTGGATCAAGCACGGGATCTTGACAGGTGTCAGGCAGGAAGAGTTGGTGCAGCGACTCATCCCCCTGGGCGCTTCCTCCACACTCCAGGTGGTAGTGACTGAATGTGGGTCGTACGAGGCCACCAAGTCCGCCACCTCTGCCTTACGGGCCCCTCCTGCTGTGAGAGCAATCTCTCAGTACAAGAAGGGTAAGAAGGCTGCCACACGTTCTTCCACGCCTCCGCCTAGTGCTTCCTGTGGCAGCTGTGGAAAGCAGCATGGCTCCAAGACATGCCCGGCCGCCGACGCACTGTGTCGTGGATGTGACCGTAAGGGCCACTGGTCTAACACAGACAGGTGCCCTGCACGAGGCCACAAGTGTCAGGCCTGCGGTCGCTATGGACACTACGACAAGTGCTGCCGCCAACCCAAGCCCAAAAGCCCGAGACGAGGAGGAAAGCAGCGCACTTCCCTCGGGGTGGTCCGCACGCAGCCCCCTTCAGACAGCCCATGCAGCCCCAAGCAGCAGCGGAGTCACATCAGGAGGGTGGAATCGACCACACGCCCCAGGGCTACCCCTGCCCAGATCCTGTATGGTCACCCTCTCCGCTCTTGCGTTCCTACACACGCCAAGGCCTTTGCGAAGGACTGGCAGACCAAAGCCGAGAGCTGTGACCGCCGCGCCGCTTCACGTGCCCAGGACGCCAAGGCTCGGTATGACGACCGTGCCTGCCCTCTTCAGCCACTGGAAATTGGTGCCCTTGTCAGCGTCCAGGACCCGACGACGACACGTTGGGACAAGGTGGGCATAGTGATGGGCGTCGGCCGGTCGCGGGACTACAAGGTCAGGATGCCGAGTGGCCGTGTCTGGTGGAGGAACCGCCGCTTCCTCCGGCCAGTCCCACTCCCTGCTGCTGGCCCCCTGACCGAGGACGAGTCACCTACACCTCACGAGGATCCGCCCCACAGTGCACCTCGACGCTCGGAGCGACTTAGGACTAAGAAGTCCACTCAAGACAAAGACTATGAGCGTGAGGGGGGAGGGAGATGTAGGTTATGCATCTAAGCTACTGTGCTGAGTAGCATTTATATATATATAATTACGCGGCAACACTGCACGTGTTATGTGGCAACATTGCCCCGAGGCTGCCATATGGCAAGGCAGTCTCAGTCTGACTGTGTGAGCCGTGCATGGCACACGCTAGTCACCACTTGTATTTCTCTCATCCATAATAAACGGACTTCAGTGTTACTCGGTGTTTCCCTACCCATCACTGCATTCCTCAGGGAACACTTGTAACCATCAGTTGGGACATATGATACATCTCCTTACCTCAGCAGCCATTTCTTCGACCATTCTTGGAGCCCACAGAGGTCCTTCTGCAGCTCTTCACAGTCCGCTTGGTTCATGATTTCCAGAAATAACTTGGCGTCATCGGCAAACATTTGTATGGAGGAGTGTACAAAGTCAGGCATGTTATTTATGAAACAAACAAACAACAGCGGGCCTAATACACTGCCCTGTGGTACCTCGCTTGTGACAGGTACAGATGATGATTTCGTGCCATTAATCACCACACACTGCTTGCGGTCATGTAGAAAGTCTTCTATCCACGCTAGGACATTTCCCCGAATTCCGTACCCTTCTAGTTTGATTTTCAGCCTTTCGTGGGGTACACTGTCGAAAGCCTTGGCAAAATCTAGGTATATTTATTGTCGATATTAACACCCTGTTCCAGAATATGGGTCCAAATATCCAATACCTTGAGCAATTGTGTTAAGCAGGAGCTCCCCGGCATAAAACCATATTGGCAATCCTTTACAAGGTTGTTTCATAGTAGATGTTCCATTGCGGCATCTCTGATAATACTTTCAAATACTTTACACATTATGCTGGGCAAGTTCACTGGTCTATAGTTGTTCGTGGAGTGACAATCGCCCTTCGTGAAGATAGAACTCTCATGAGCCATTTTCCAATCACTGGGGACCTTTTGTTCATCCAGGCATTTATAGAACAGGATCTTCAGGGGTTCGACAAGCTCGTTGCACAACTCTCTTAGCACTCTGGGATGCGCCATGTCAGGGCCGGGACTCTTATGGACCTTTAGCTTTGACAGTTTATTTCTAATACCCTCTTCTGTGAACACAATGTGGGTTAGTGCTGTGTCAAACCGTCTGTCCTCAAACACAGGAAGGTTAATCGCATCCTCTCTTGTGAACACCGAGGAAAAGAAGCTGTTTAATGCCTCAGCTTTAGCCTGGTCAGAACCTGCATAACTACCATCTTCAAGCCTCAGGTCTGATACTCCTACTGGAGTTTTTAATTTTGACTTTGCATAGCGGTAAAACGCCTTTGGGTTTGACTTGACCTCGCGTGCAACCAGCCTCTGGAATGCCTTTTCAACCCTTCTACACTCTGCCTTTGCTTGGTTTCTCTTGCATACATCCACCTGTCCTGTTCATCGTTTTACCCAACCCACATCTTGAATTTCTGAGTTTTCTTCTTAACTTTGTTGACTGCCGCATGGTTCATGTGTAGGGATCCCCTCGTATTCCTAGAGGCACTGGGTTTGGTCTTGGGTATGTATTTATCGATCAAATGGGTCAACTTTACTAGTTGTGATATTCAGCGTAGTGCCTGCGTTCTTGTGCCTTAATGAGTCAGGCCAGTGGATACCCCTCATCTCTTCCCTCATCCCGTTGTAATTTCCCTTGTAATATTTGCACCTTGGCCTGGCCTTATCTTGAACTAGGTAACAGTTAAATCTGAATGACAGCACTATATGGTGACTGGTGCCAACTGGGGCAAGGTGTTCCAGTTTGGCCACCATACCCTCCTCGTTTATTATGATGAGGTCTAGTGGCTTGGGCGTTTGCTCCCCTCTGTGATGTGTCAGGTCTCTTAACATGTTGGAACAGAAAATTATCTCTCAAAGTTTCTACAAAAAGAGTAGCAGGGTTATTCAAGTCATTTGGGCTGAACTTGTTTATCCAGTCGATGTCGCCATAGTTAAAGTCCCCCATGATAAGGTGGTGGCTAGGGTTGAACATCGCTGCATTGTCTATTAAGGCTCTTAAGTTCCTTTGATTTAGTGGGCCACAGTTTGGAGATCTAGATACACCCGACAATAAGTAAGTCTCCTCCCTTTAATTTAATTTTACACCACTTGGACTCTTCAAAATCATCCTCTCTCTGTACCCTCGCCTGGCTGGCTCTAAGGTCTTGCCTAGCATAGATAACCACACCCTTCTTGCAAGTTTCTTGAGAAAGGTTCGTAAATGAGTCATATCCACCAATACTGAACTCCCATTCCTCTGGGTCGATTCTCCTGTTCTTGTACAACAGTTCTACAACTCCTACAATATCGGGTTGGTGTACCTTCAGTAGTGTTTCAAACTCCTTTCTCTTATCAAGGAACATGTCAGTATTAGTGTACATGACATTCAAGCCAGAATTTGATCTCGGTAACATCTCTGCTCTTAGTCGTAACTCCAGTCCCCCTCCATTCTTAGAAGCTTCAGCATTTGCTAACTACACTGTATTTTGCAGGATATGGTTAGAAATGTCATTGTTTACAAGCCGCTCGCCTCCTCCCAGCTGATAGGTGGAGCTGGTGGGTGGGGGTTGCGCTGCTGCCCCTGGCCCTGTGTCGGCACACTTGCTTCAACCCATGTACACCCGTCCTTTTTCCTCCTTGACTCGTCCCTCTTCTGCTTCAAACACTGCAGGAACTTCTTGTGCTGTTCCTTCTGCATTACTGTGCAATCTGGGTGAATGAATACACTCCGAAATGCATCGCTCCTTGCTAAGCTTTTTGCCTGTCGAATAACCTCCCATTTCTCCTCACTCACTAGTGTAATCCTGAGGGGGCGAGGCTTACCCCCCGGTTTTTGTCCCAGCCTCGTCACATCCTGAGGGGTTGATAGCATCTTCAGAACCTCTGTACAAATATTCTTGAATTGCATCTTATCGTGTGTTATCCTACTCTCAGTTCCCTCCGCCTGGTTCTTAGGGACTCCAAAAACTATTACAGTGAACCCTCACTTTACGTGGTCAATTGAACCCACGGCGGCCCGCGTAAAGTGAGAAACGCGTAAAGTGAACAACATAACATATGGGATTAATTGAAACAGAAACCGGGCCGACCCCCAAACTCCACTTTTTCAGACACAATACCTACGTTGTAGTAAAAATAACTTCTTAATTTTATGATGGTATGCACACACAATTAATAATTAAGAGAAATATCAATAATATTAGGTTTTTTAACAATTACATTAGTAGAAAAGATGGGGGGTTGGTTCCGAGGCAGAGGGCAGATTATTGGCCCCCACCTGTATCACTTGTATCAATTGTATCACTATCCACCACAGAGGCTTGCAGGGCCTCTTTGTCAAACCCCTCAAAGTCCATAAAGTCCATATCCTCACTATCATTATCACTATCACTGACTTGGGCCGGCTGTGGTGGGTGAAGAACTCGGTAATGTTTTGATGACTGGGCGACCTTATGCGCACCCTGCTCGCACCGCTCTCCGCGTAAATGGGTACACACACCGCGGAAAGTGAGCATTCCGTGTTTGGCAGGGTACCGCGTAAACGTGGAAACGCGTAAAGTGGGACCGCGTAAAGCGAGGGTTGACTGTACATTGTTCCTGCCCTGGAAACGTTCCCGTTGTTCCTCCTCTCCCCTAACAGTAGGTCCGTTAATTTTCATTTTTTCGACACTTCTTCAGAGTCCCTAGCTGCTGTAGAACCTGTTCTTATCCTGCATTACTCTCCGCCACCCCCGTGGCCCTGCTAATGCCTCAGTATAACTCCTCTTAGCAACCACCTCCATTCTATCGGCTACTTCCTCAGGCTTAGCAAGGATCTCTTTCCCAACTTGTTCTAGTTTGGCAACCAGCAAGGCTCCAGCTTCATCTATTTTCGTCCCTAGGGAACTCGTTCTCCTATGGCTTGCAATCGCCTCTTTCACCTTGACTATGTATTCAGGGCAATACCAGCAACTGCCGCATGGCAACTTGGCTTTATGGCAACTTGCATCGTCCTAAACACTACAATGGTCAGGCCTGTATCATTCATATCCGTCGCCCCCCTGCAATAATCACATACTGTATATCCCTCATGGTAGTTGTTGTTGTTGTGGTGGGGGAATGCAGACTGTGTATAGATCTACACCTATTTAAAAATAAAGAGAAAAAAAACAGTTCTTAGCTGCCCTCTGCTGGTTTTAACCTCCCCTGTTGCCTTTAAAGTTGTCTTCTGTTTTTCTTCTCTTTTTTTTCGGTTCACTTTGGCGATTTGTCAGTATCTATGTGCTATCTCTATGTACACTGCATTTTGCTATGAATAACCGATTTTATGCACCCACTCAGTCCTTTAGAAACACAGAAAAGAAAAGAAAATTTTCTTTGGGTAGGTAATAGAATGCCTTTTAGGATAGCCCAGTTTGTTTATTTTTTTTTTTTTTTAACTGCCGGTATTATTTCCTTATACAGTGGGGTATGCTATAACGAATCTAATTGGTTCTAGAACCTTGTTCGTTATAGCAATCGTTTGTTATAGGATTAATCCGTTCCAGGCCCCCAAATACAACCACTTAACACTGAAAAATATAATATAAAATTGTAAAAATTGTAAAAAAGTGCATAAATATGCATCTAAACCCCTGAAATAAAGAATATCATTAGTATTTGTAATAATAAAACAATAAATTAGAAAAAAAAAATTTAAATTATGTTCGTTGTAGGAGTTTCGTCCGTTATAGCATTCTCAATTTTATAGGTAAAACCGTTCGTTATAGGAATATTCGTAGTAGGATCCGTTCGTTATAGCATACCCCACTGTACCTGTACGTACTTTCTTTACCAGTTCTCATCAACAACTATATCTCTTTGTGCTATCACTGTGTACAGTACTGTATCTCCTTGTGAATGGTGTATTATAGGCACAGTTTCAGTCCTTGAGAAAGCACACAACCAAAATAAAATTAAAAGTCTCTGTGGCACCTATAACACGATTTGGTCTCTGCTGGCAGTGGTGCCTTACCAGCTTGCTTGCGAGTTTGTATTCACTTTAAGTTATTTACAACCTTTTTCAAGGTTGCTGATGACACTGAACTGATTTGACTAAAAGCACAGTACTGCACTCCCTGGTTGGCCTTTATTACAGCCACGAAAACAACTCCCTAAAAAAATAAAATAAAGGTTTTGTCATATGGCAATAATTTTGTGGTTGTAGGCCTCCTGACGTGGGCTGTACCTCCAACTCGGTGGAGATTGAACTTTAAAAAATACAATCGCGTCTATCATTAAAAATCCTACATCAATTTACACCTTTGCATCTCTAAGATGATCTTGATGTTCTGATGTAATCACTGTCCAATTTCTGCTGCTCAACAACGAAGGCCTGAATGCCGAACACGCTTTGTTACACAGACGCAACACGACCTTACCCGACCCGATCCATCCACTACCACGACGTCAACATTACTAATGGCTGAGCAAAAATTTTTAAGAACATGTTTCGGTAGATTCTCGAATCCTTTCTCCCCACCAGTGTCTGTGTAGTCGCCAACAGTGGCCTAGAATTCGACAGGATCCTTATGAACTGCTTCCTCCTAGTCTACCAGGTTTATTTGCAGGATGGGGATATGCAAAATCATAAATGCACAGATAACATACATGGAGTCCAGATAGTTATGGACTGGTGTGCATGTGCGAGTGTGCATGCAAAGCCGGCCCTGGCAAAGTTGGCGCCCACACATACACATGCTAAGTCTGACTAATCCACTCCAACCTTTAGCAACACACACAGACTTATGCCTATCCACCCATTATCCTGAGCATATAATTGCACAGACACTCCCATATCTGTACATATAAAATAAGTAAAAGAATCTTAATTCAGTCACCATAGAAAGATACTGGCTATTACACTGAATACTCCTCAAATAAAAAGCAAAACATATTTATTGACATGCTTAGAGAAATATTAAAAAAAAAGTCTTAAAATTGGTGACGAATCGTGCCCATAGCAATGTGCAATAGTTGTCTCCAACGGTACAGTTGCCATAAATCGAAATGCATTCTTTATCTACAGCCTGACACGCTTTGACTTTTTTGCAACAAAGTCATCTATTATATCATCATATGATGATTGTCTGGAAAGCTCATGTTTTACACTGATAATGGTCAGTCCGTTGAGGTGTTCTTGCATCATATTAGACCTTAGGTAGTTTTTGATAAATTTAAGTTTAGAGAAGCTCCTCTCCGAAGCAGCCACTGTTACAAGGAAAGTGGCAGAGATCCTCAGGTTGGGATATATTTCCATCAGTTTCTTCTCATGCAAGAAAGTCAGAAGTTCCATGGTTGTCATGTTGCTTGATGGTAAGAGAGTTGCTCAGTGTTTCACACTGCTGCATCAGGTACTCTTCTGACATGTTGACGAAGTTGTGTAGCACCCTAAACTTTGCATTCATCTCGCCCAAGGTCTGGAACCTTTCATCAAGAGAAAAAATGACTGCATTCACTACTACACTAAAAAAGGTGATCTCCATTGTCTTGAGTACATCACTGATAGGTTCATCTACCGACTCGTAACTAAACTGCCCTTTTGTTGATCTTAACCTTTTTTGTTTTAGTACTGTCTCCACATTCATCTCTTTGCATATCTCCTTTGCAGTAGTCTGAGCACCAGTAGAGACAGTCTCTGTATCTGGTAAGGGAATCTCTTGTTTTTTTTAGCAGGTCCACAGCCACATCTAGTTGCAAGGAGGTTAATTGCATTAGCTTGTACACATGCTGAATGTTGTTGAGGATGTCATACCGCACTACCAAGCAAATAGAAAAACGGTAGGATCCAACCTCCTCTGCCAAAGAATGGGCTTCAACCTTGGCAGGATCTGCAGTAGTTTCCCTCACCTCCAAAGGTGCTGTCTGACTTGCACAGTCTGGTATCTTACTGCCTCTATGGTTTTTACCCTGCTCTCCCACCTGGTTTCTGACCATGATTTCAGGGTGATTTTGACATGTTTTAAAAGTATACCCATCTTTGGGTGGAACCAGTGGCTTCTGGAAAGCTCTTAGCAGCATCAGCGACCAGTAGATTTAAAGTATGGGCCCCACATGGAACAAATAAGGCCCTTGAATTTTGCTGAAGCAGCCTAGCTTGAACACCTTTATTCTTGCTTCACATGTTGGCACCATTGTCATATGACTACCCTCTGCAATCCTCAAAGGGGATGTTTAACCCCTAGTCTTTTAAGAATGAGGGATGACAAACTTGCCCCAGTTGACTCCTCTGCCACAAGGAACCCCGTGAAATGTTCCCTTATTTGTGGCGTGTCTTCCAGTGACACAATCCAAAGTATGACAGAGAGCTGTTCCTTGTGACTCAGATCAGGTGTATAATCTAAATTGATGGAGAAACACTTTGATGCTGTGATTTCTTCCACCATTTTCTCTAATATCTTTCCACTGATGACGTTTATTCGCTCATTTGTAATTATTTTGTCAAGATAATGAGTGATTGCCTACTCCACTTTCCACCTTACTAACATGCTGCTTCATAACTAAATCAAATTTGCTCAAAAGCTCCACTTCTTTGAGAAAATTACCATTGTGTGGTTTGTTAAGTGTGTGTATAGACCCCTTAAAGCCATATTTCTCTCAGCTAAAGACCGAATTATTTTGCATTAACGCATAGGCAATTTGGCATAGAACAAAGGATAGAGAAGAGATGGGAAGAATTGGCTAATTATTTAGGCGGACAGATACCCAAACATAAATATCCCAAGACAACTATTGATAAATTTGAAGTAATTGAGGGCATCCTGTATTTAGTGAAGGAGCAGATTGGTAAAGCATTGATACATTACCTGACAACTTGCGTAGAGCAGCATTAGAGTTGGCACATAATAGAGAGACATCAGGTCATTTAGGACAATGGAAGACCATAGCCAGAGTAGAGGGCCTTTTCTATTGGCCTAATTATTGCAGAGCCTGTGTGAAGTTTGTAGAATCATGTGAAGTATGTCAAAGATTTAAAGGGACAAAGGGGCAGATACAACAATGGCAAGGGATGTCAGAAGTAACTAAACCTTAAGAGAGAGTATCTGTAGACTTGACAGACATGCATAATACCTGTAGTGTAAATGGATATAGGTATGTGTTGACTGTCATAGATCTCTATTCAAAGTTTGTCAATTTCTATCTTCTGAGAACAAAATCCACTCAGGAAGTGACAAGAGAATTTGGAAAGTTCATTAAAGTTTTTGGTGGTCCTGGAGTAGTCATTGCAGATAATGGAAGTGAATCTACAGCTGCACAGTTTAGAGAATTATGTAGAGTAACTGGCATTAAGACCTATTTTACATTGCCTTACCATCCTAGAGGTAATAGTGTCACAGAGAGAATACACAGGACCTTTAAAACAACCCTTGCAATCATATGTGAAGATATCCACTTCATTGGCCAAAATTTCTAGGTCCTGCACAATCTGCTTTGAACACTGCTGTGCATACTACCACAACTGGAATACAGCCTCATTTTGCATTTTTTTCAAGACTTGTACAGAGACAAGTAGGAATTGACTTGCCTTTAATAGAGAATGAGAGCAGTCAAGGTTTGAAAGAAGCTCATAGGTTGATAAAGGAGACGTCTGCCAGAATGTCTCGAGAGACAAGGGAGAGAGCGGATAGAGCAAGAATGAACCAAGCTATGCAGTTAGGAGAGACAGCTTGGGTGAGGAATGAATTTCCCATCCCTGGGACCAGTAGGAGGTTAGATGCAACGTGGAAGGGTCCTTATACTATAACAGACATTATACGAGGTGGTGCCGCATATGAGTTGACTAACCCATTGGATGAAAGTGAAAAGATATGTTTGTTCAGCTGAATGAGCTCCAACTTCCACTTTATGATTCTTCCTCAGACTCAGGTTCAGATGAAACAGATGATGAAAGTGATAGCGGAAGTGTGGAAGATCAGCCTGCTGCTAATAGATTCCCTGTGAGGCAGAGGAGACCAGTTGTTGAATGGATTTGTAGGACATATAGTTCCAGAATGTCACAGCAATTAAATAGTTTGGGCTATTCTGTGTGCTAGAGTTGATTTGTTTTATTTTTTTGGTGGGGTGGGGGGGAGACAGTGAACAGGTGATTTGTTAAAATGCTTATTGAAGATCAGCCATTTGTAGTGGTGTCTATATTGAACTGAAATTTTATTTTTGGTGTTGACTTCATCAGTGGTAATGAAGTTACCCCGGTGTTGAAAATACCAGTTCTTGTGAACTGTGGTGTAGAAAATTCAGGTTTTGTGTTGTTTTATGAAGAGGATGTAGGTGTTCGAAGACTTTAGGCGGCCGAGCATGAATTCAGGACTTTGATTTAGCCGAGACCGATAGTTCCTGGAGTAACAGAAGGTGGGAAGTGTGGTATGGATCTCGTGAAGAACGTTGTTTAGACATTTTTTCTCATAGCCTGTTCCATGTTAACTCTAGTCAGCTAAAGCTTGTCTCGCTACCGTGAGCGGAGGTAGATTTCTTAGTCGAAGGGTCTACCATATCCACACTCCTGCTGGATGGGGTCCATTCACCTTATCCTAACTTGAAAATTGTATTATGAACCTCATTATGTGATTATAGAACCTCGGTTTTGTGTTGAAAATGTGACTTATTATTGAAACGGAGTAGTAATCTGATGAAGTGTCTGTTGTAACTAATTCCCCATTCATAGACAAGAATCTAAATTTCATGGTACAAGTTGTACCTCTCTAGTTCGGCAACCTCGGGACCTGACCGGTGCCGGACCATGGAAATTTCCAGACCATGGAAATTCACCCTCGAAACACCCTACATAAAGCATAAAAACATAAGATCGGAAATAAATAAACAAGAAAAAGTAATACAGTACTGTGAAAATAATATTTAATTTACCTTTAATGCTACCATAATTCTTCTTCCAAAGTGAAGTGATGGCACTGTAACTAAAATTACATTTCAGGTACATCAGGGATGTTGGCTATTGGGCAAACTAAAATCGTTCCGGACCACAGAATGCCGGACTAGAGAGGTACAACCTGTATATGCAATCTCATGCAGAGAAATTTTGTTGTGTATGTAATTTCAAAGGGTCATAGAAGGGTCACTGTTTATGTGTTGATGCCAAGAGTATACAGTGGTCCCTCGGTTAACGAACACAATACGTTCCAGCAGGTTGTTCGTTAACCGAAACCATTGTTTCAATGGGTTTTTGAGTAATTGGTTCCAGCTCACCGAAAATTGCCTAAATTCAACAAAAATGGTAGAAAAGTTCACTTACTTTGAGGTGTGTATGTAGAAGGCTCCTGGATGATGATGATGATGATGATGATGGGAATTAGAATGAGGGTGGAGGAGAAGGAAGAAGAGAAGGCATTGGGGTGGAAGAGAAGTCACCCCATGGCACCATTTCACCCATAAAATTTTAGTTCTCTTGGTGTATTTCAAGATTATTTTCTTTAAATCAACACTGCACTGCATTATATATTGTCAATATGTAAAATATATTTCAAAATGACCAATAATTTGCTTGGAAACACAGAAAAAAAGCGTTTAGTTGAAGAGAGTCTCAAGCAAGATGTTACCTCCAGTGAAAACAGAGAGAGACTAACGCCTGTTTGCTGTGTTAAGAGGCTGGATGCCGCGCATTAAACTAGTCACTTTACCTTCAATTATGTTCAATAATTGTTAAAATGACTAAAAAATTTAATATTAAACTTTTAAAATTATTGAATAGTATAAACTTCTTGATATTTACTAAAATAGTAAGGAATTTAAGCCCTAGAACCGATTAATGTATTGGCGGACTAATACTAAAGCTGGTTGACCAGCCAGTGCAAGCGAAAACATGTTGAGGTCGGTTTGTAAGAAATTCGTTAACCGAATTTTTGTTAGTTAACCGAATTTAAGAATCTTATGGGAGGCAGTTCGTTAACCGAGGCGTTCGTCAACCGAGGGACCACTGTATATTGATGTAACACTCTGATGAACTGTTAGGAACATGTCCCATACAGTATTACCCCGCTTTACACGGTTTCACTTTCCGCGATTTCTCATTTGCAGTTCCTTGCCAGAACCGGACTTTCACTTTCCGCGGTGCATCTACTCATATACGTGGTGAAGTATAATTTTTTTTTTTTTTTAGCTCATAAAATTCATACAAATTACCCGGCCAGAATATAATTTACATTGCTGGAATTCTTACAATATGATGATCATTTTGAATATAAACATCATAGATTTTGCATTAGACATACAAATTTTAGATCTGGAATTCTTACAATTTGATGATCATTTTGAATATAAACATCATAGATTTTGCATTAGGCATACAAATTTTAGATCTACTCTAAGTATTTTGTTTACTCTGAGTAAATATGTTATCTTTTGTGCAAAATATATGACGTTTACATTCAAAATATTCCCTGACCTGCAAAGAATCCAGAAATGTCAATTATATTATCCTAATTTTAGTCTGAGGTATTATTTATTACTAAAAGTTAAAATCTAGTTCTTTCACCCAACATTTCTCTGGTAGGGAGGGAAGGTGGGGGGTGGGGGGGAGGGTTGGGACCGACCGACCATCTGGCGCGGTTGGAAGAGAGGGGGAGGCAAGTTGGGGTACTTTGATTGACAGATAGTGTCGTGAAGAATATTTTTTTTTATTATTAACTGAAGATATTTGTTTTAGCTCATAAAATTCATACAAATTACTGGACCAGAATATAATTTACATTGCTGGAATTCTTACAAAATGATGATCATTTTGAATATAAACATCATGGATTTTGCATTAGACATACAAATTCCAGATCTAATGTAATAATTTGGTTTACACAAAGCAAGTACTTTATCTTTTGTGCAAAATATATGAAGTTTACGTTCAAAATATTCCCTGACCTGCAACGAATCCAGAAATGTCAATTATATTATCCTAACTTTAGTCTGAGTTATTATTTATTACTAAACGTTAAAATCTAGTGTTTCACCGAATCGTTTCTCAGAGAGGTAGGAGCTAGTGAGCTGGGAAGAGGGTGGGGGGATTTGAGTCCATTATTTGAATGGACATAAACCTGGCGACTGTATTTCTCTTAAATATTAATTGTGTGAGCATACCATCATAAAATTTAGATGTTATTTTTACTACAACATAGGTATTGTGTCAGAAAAAGTGGAGTTTGGGGGTCGGGCCAGTCTCTATTGGAATTAATCCCATATGTTCTGTTGTTCACTTTACACGGTACCCTGTGGGTTCAATTGACCGCGTAAATCGGGGTACTACTGTATACTGTAGTGTACTGAAGTAACAGAATTGATAAGATGTTGTCCTATGTACTGTATATGTTAACGGAGGCCCGAGTATGAAAAGTTTAAGTCTCTTTATGATTGTTGATGATTTACTGTACAGCGGTCCCTCGGTTAACGAGCACAATTCGTTCCAGCAGGTTGCTCGTTAACCAAAACCATTGTTTCAATGGGTTTTTGGGTAATTGGTTCCAGCTCACCGAAAATTGCCTAAATTCAACAAAAAAGGTAGAAAAGTACACTTACTTTGAGGTGTGCATGTAGAAGGCTCCTGGATGATGATGATGATGATAGGAATTAGAATGAGGGTGGAGGAGAAGGAAGAAGAGAAGGCATTGGAGTGGAAGAGAAGCCACCCCATGGCACCATTTCACCCATAAAATTTTAGTTATCTCGGTGTATTTCAAGATTATTTTCTTTAAATCAACACTGCACTGCATTATATATTGTCAATATGTAAAATATATTTCAAAATGACAAATAATTTGCTTGAAAACACAGAAAAAGAGCGTTTAGTTGAAGAGAGTCTCAAGCAAGATTACCTTCACTGAAAACAGAGAGAGACTAACGCCTGTCTGGTGTGTTAACAGGCTGGATGGCACGCCAGAAACTAGTTTCTTTACCTTCAATTATGTTCAATAATTGTTAAAATGACTAAAAAAGTTAATATTAAACTTTTAAAATTGTTGAATAGTATAAACTTCTTGATACAGTAATACCCCGCTTAATGCGATTTCGCTTAGCGCGATGTCACGTATACACAGTGCCTCGCCAGAGCCGAACTTTCACTTAACGCGAGTTTTTTCCACGTATACGCGGAAAGTGTCCGGCTTGAGACGCTATTTTTAGATTCGCCCCACCCACCTGCTCCCGCCTCCTCCCTCCACCTGGGCAAGCCGCGCGCGGTAAGGTTGCGCAGTGCATGTCTCTGTTGCGTTATCACTGACGTCATATGACGTATTGGACTGTGATTGGCCATGCATCCCTACCCCCCTCTGGTGCTAGCTGTAATT
The DNA here is from genome assembly GCF_018991925.1 of Homarus americanus. NCBI lineage: Eukaryota > Metazoa > Arthropoda > Malacostraca > Decapoda > Nephropidae > Homarus > Homarus americanus. The sequence continues at coordinate 9,809,476 of NW_024737068.1, forward strand.
GGCTTAAAGTATTATGACGTGTCCACCCGGGGGAGGGAGGGAGGGAGGAAAGACGACGCTTCACCTAGCCGCGGCAGTTTCATCTCTCCAGGCCACTCCGTGTATACGTGAATCCATTGTTCTGTGAAATGGCTTCCGCCGGACCACCACCGCCACCAGAGAGAGACCTTTCCTTACCTGGACCCAGCCGCCCTAAGCCCAAGAAGACACGCCGTGGTCTAAGCTACGAAGTGAAATACCAGATCATTCAAGATTTGGAGAAAGGAACACGGCAAGTTGATCTCGCGCGCCAGCATGGCGTCAACGAATCTACGATTCGCACTATCAAGAAGGATGCAGCCAAGATCAAAGAGCACATGAAAATCACAAAGTCTGCAGGTGCTTCAATGATCAAGTATTGCCAGAACAGGGTGCTGGCAAAAGTGGAAAATTTGCTGGTGAGTTATTTGATTCATCAGGCACGACGCAACATGGCGGTGGACACGCGCTCAGTGCAGGAGTACGCACGTGAACTATACACAGCAGTGTCACGTAAGCTGGGAATTGCAGAGCCCAAACCCTTCACTGCTTCCTCTGGTTGGCTGCATAGGTATAAGAAGAGGAACAAGATCACCAACATCAACATTGGTGGTGAGGAAGCGAGTGCTGACCGTGTGGCGGCTAGAGATTTTCCTCCGTTCTTACGTGAGATTATGGAGGAAGGACAGTACACCGATGACCAGGTGTTTAACATGGACGAATCTGGTCTTTTCTGGAAAAAGCTACCTTCCAAGACCTTCGTTGTAAAGAATGCCAGCAAGATTCGGGGCCGGAAGATGCAGAAGGAACGCATCACCGTCCTGTTTACCACCAATGCCTCCGGTACCTGTAAACCAAAGTTATCGGTGATTCACACAGCCCGCAAGCCGCACGCCTACAAGAATATGGACATGAACAAGCTTAATGTCCACTGGCTAACCGCACGTAAGGCGTGGATGTCCTCTTCTCTGTCCCTCTTCTGGTTTGACGACTGTTTTGTTCCCGACGTGAAGAAATTCTGCGAGCAACAGAATGTTCCATTCAACATTTTGTTGCTCCTTGACAACGCACCTGGACACTCGCCCCTACTTATGGATCGTCACCCCAACGTAAAAGTGGTCTTCCTTCCTCCCAACACTACGTCATTAATCCAGCCCATGGACCAGGAGTTGATCTGCAATGTGAAAGCTGCATACTCTGCAAAGAAGTTGAAGCTCCTGAACGACTCTACCAACACCAAGGATGTACCAACACCAAGGATGAGTTGCGTAAGATGGATGACACCGACAGCGAGAGTAAAAGCGACGAGGACAAGGAACAAGAGGTGGCGACTCAAGAAGTTCTCGTCAAACAATTTTGGAAGAAGTTTAACGTCAAACAAGCTGTAGACTTCTTGGTGGAGGCATGGGATCAGCTGTCTCTTGCTACGATTCGTCACGCATGGAGACATGTGTTGCATGGCATACCAGCTGAGAAGAGGAGTGAACCTGTGACTGGTGAGGTTCAGACTGTTGCAGTAGCAGTGGACCTTGCCAGAGAAGCTGGGCTCAATATTACAGCTGAAGGCTTCTCCGAGACCACCAACGAAGACATCCTGGAGGTGATCAGAGATCCTGAAGTGACTGCCGACGAGATGTTGGAAGAAGATCGCGTCAGTGAAGAGGAGGAAGAAGGTGCGTCATTCTCCGAAGAACACAGTTTAAGTCATAGTGATATTTAGGGTGCCATGGAGTGTGCAGAGAAAATGAAGTCCTTCCTTTCCCGCGACAATAACGATGACCGCTATGAAGTCTTCCATACCCGGCTGGTGCAGGCTATGGAGCCGTACATCACGGTGTATCAAGACAACATAAACACCAGCCGTCAAAAAAGCATAACCGAGTTCTTCGCCCGGAACCCACCACAGCCAGCCCAAGCCAGTGATAGTGACAGAGGTAGAGACAGTGTAGATGACTTTGAGGGATTTGTCAGGGAGGCCATAACAAGTGTGGGTGACAGTGATGGTGACTCACCTGAGGGCCAGTAGCCTGCCCTCTGCCTCGGAACCAGCCTCCATCCCCGTACCCCGACCCATCTCTTCTACTAACGTAAGTGTTCAACATAACTTTTAGTTTTCCTAACCTAACCTTTATTTTTCCTAACTTAACCTTTATTTTTCCTAACCTAACCTCTTCTATATTACTTGTTTTTTCATACCATCATAAAATTAAGATAAAATTTTTACTACAACATAGTTGTGTGTCGTCAAAAAGTGGAGTTTGGGGGTCGGGCCAGTTTCTATTGTAATTAATCCCATATGTTCTGTTGTTCACTTAGCGCGGTTTTCACTTAACACGGTACCCTGTGGGTTTTATTGACCATGTTAAGCGGGGTACTACTGTATTTACTAAAATAGTAAGGAATTTAAGCCCTAAAACCGATTACTGTATTGGCGGACTAATACTACAGCTGGTGGACTGCCAAATGCAAGCGAAAACATGTTGAAGTCGGCTCGTAAAAAACTCGTTAATCGAGGGATTGCTCGTTAACCAAAGTTAAGAATCTTATGGAAGGTAAATCGTTAACCGAAATCTCGTTAACCGAGGCTCTCGTTAACCGAGGGACCACTGTACTGTATTCGCGAATTGTAAAATGTTGTCCTATGTACAGTCAGTCCTCGACTTACGACGGAGTTAGGGACCGACGACCAGGTCGTAAGTCGAAAATGCGAAAATAATATGTAGAAAATCTAAATGGGTGTCTCTTTTTCTTCTCAGCACCACGAGAACTCTCACTTTTACGCTTGCCAGCCATTTTAAATGGAATTACAAACAAAAATTTTGCCAGTACTGTATTTTTCGGCTTGAAAGACGCACTTTTTATTACAAAAATATACATACCTTGAAAATTACCATGCGTCTTCCAGGACGCTAGTTGATGAGTTGTAGCAGAGGCTTTCTTAGGGTCAACTGAAATCAGCCCCTTATAAAGACTGTTACCTCATTACAGTACTTAGCAATTACAAGACTGTTACCTCATTACAGTACTTAGCAATTACAAGTAGTATTCTCTATACAGTGATCCCTCGGTTAACGAATTACCTCCCATAAGATTCTTCACTTCGGTTAACGAATTCCTTACGAATTTTCCCCAACATGTTTTCGCTTGCTTTCGGCTGCTCACCAGCTGTAGTATTAGTCTGCCAATACAGTAAACAGTTCTAGGGCTTGAATTTGTTACCATTTTAGTAAATATCAAGAAGGTTGTACTATTCAATAATTTTAAAAGTTTTATATTACATTTGTTAGTCATTTTAACAATTATTGAACATAATTGAAGTACAGGAAACTAGTTTTTCGTGCGCCAAACAGCCACTCAACACACCAAGCTTGGCGTCACTTTGTTTATCAGTTCAGCGGAAGTAAAATCTTGTTTGAGACTCTCTTCAACATAAACTATTTTTTTTCTGTTTTTACAGTCAAATTATTGGTCATTTTGAAATATATTTTGCATATTGATGATATATAGCGCAGTGCAGTGTTTATTTCAAGAAAATTTCTTTATTCACAGCAATAAAACTTAAAATTTCAGTGTTGAAATCAAATCCAGCATGGCTCCAAAGAAATTGAGAAAAGTTATTTCAATCCAGGTAAAACAGGAAATATTAAAGAAACATGAACGGGGCATTAGAACAAATGTGCTTAGTAAAGACTATGGCATGTCGGCATCAACTGTGTCGACAATTCTTGCACAGAAAGACAAGTTCAAAGTGAAAGTGAGAGACAAATCTACCAGACTGTTTAAAGGTAGATCATTGATATCAGAAACAGAGAGGTTACTTCTCATTTGGATCAGGGAAAAGCAAATGAAAGGTGATTCAGTTTCTTCAGAATTTATTTGTGAAAGAGCCAGGGAGATTTACGAAAATTTAAAGGAAGATCAACCTGGTTCTTCTGGCACAGAGTTCGAAGATTTTCGGGCAGGCAAGGGCTGGTTTGAAAAATTTAAGAAAAGAAGTGACATTTTCAGTGTTATTAGGCATGGTGAGGCTGCAAGTGCAGATAAAGAAGGAGCAGCAAAGTTTGTAGTGGGCTTTAAGAAACTGGTGGATGAAGAAAATTATCTTCCACAGCAAGTGTTCAATGTGGACGAAACTGGGCTGTTCTGGAAGAAAATGCCCAAAAGGACATTCATCACCAGAGATGAAGCCTCTTTATCTGGGCATAAACCCATGAAGGACCGACTCACTCTATTGTTTGGTGCCAATGCTTCAGGGGATTTCCAACTGAAGCGTATGCTTGTCTACCACTCTGAGAACCCCAGGGTGTTCAAACAACAAAAAGTGGTAAGAGGAAAGCTTGGAGTTTATTGGATGACAAGACAGCTCTTTAATGAATGAGCTGTTGAGGTGTTTTGCCCTTCTTGTCAAGAGCTACCTAACCACCAATAAACTCCCTTTAGAGGCTCTTCTCCTTATGGATTATGCCCCTGGCCATGACCCTGAACTTGCCAGCACTTTGGAGGCTCAATTTGACTTTGTCAAAGTGTTGTTTTTGCCTCCCAACACTACATCAATCATGCAGCCAATGCACCAGAATGTGATCAGCAACTTCAAGAAGTTGTACATGAAGAAAATGTTCAGGAGGTGTTATCCAGGCAACTACCACCGATCCTGAACTAACACTGGCACAGTTCTGGAACTAACACTGGCACAGTTCTGGAAGACACAATTTAACATCCTGGAGGCTGTAATTTTGTTGTGTCATCATGCATCATGGCAAGAAGTCTCCATTAGATCCCTCAATTCTGCATGGAAAGTACTGTGGCCATCAGCAGTTTATGATTTTGAGGGATTTGAAGAAGAAGCAGAGATGGACAAGGAGATTGTGTCCATTGGTCAGTCATTGGGCCTCGAAGTGGAGGAGGTTGATGTGGAAGAGCTTGTGATGTCTCATGAGCAGGAACTTACTCCTGATGACTTGCAGCAACTGGATGAGATGTTAGAGGCTGACAGTGGTGAGGAGGAAAAGGAAAGTGATGACCATATGTCTACTTCAGATTTGAAAGATGTCGTTCACTACTGGGATAAGTTCAGGAAACTGGCTTCAAGGCACCCAGATGTGGAAACAACAGAACCTATTTTGTGTAATGTTGAGGACAGAGTGGTCTCCTTCATCAAACATCACTTAATGATGAGGAGAAATGACCCACAACCAAAAATTGACAGTTTCTTTACTAAAAGGCATTGGGAAACAGATGCTACCCCTCAGCCTTCCACTTCAAGAATGAGAGAGGATGTTCCTGCTGGAGAATCTGTCAGTCCAGAGGTTCCTGACATTTTCATGGAAGGTGACTCACCTTCCAAGAAGCAGTAAAATGCTTCTCCTCCACTACCTCCCACTTCAAATTCACATCAGCATCATCATCCAGGAGCCTTCTACATACACACCTCAAAGTAAGTGTACTTTACTGCATTTTTTTTTTTTTTTACTTTAGGAAATTTTCAATGAGCTGGAACCAATTAACCAAAAACCCATTGAAACAATGGTTACGGTTAACATAATTTTCGGCTAACGAACAACCTTCTGGAACGAATTGTGTTCGTTAACCGAGGGATCACTGTACAGTACTATAAAACAATTAATTTAACTAATATTGTTGATATACTGCAAAAAATATGATTATTTACTTACTCAGTAGGTAAAAAATAAAAAATAAACGGCTGCAGCTACACAACCCTTGCTGCTGTGCGGTTTGTTTACGGTACTAATGGCAGTGGTGCGGCAGCGCCATCTATTGAGGAATTGCGAAAGGTTGTCTGCTGGTCTCAAAGTGCAGGAATGTTTATTTCTTTATACATAGGCTCTCATATTTGGACACCTATTTAGACTGTAAAAACCTCGCAAAATTAAAATCATCCAAATTTAAATACAACTTCCTATGGAGAAAATTAATTTGAGTTTGGTACTTTTGATGTTTGGCTAAATTTTGCCTTATTTACCCTACAGTAGGTTCTCAAATTTCGCGAGTTTTTAATTCAACGTTTTTTATTTGGCCACAAAAAAAAACACTACACAATTTAAAATTTCAACGGCGTAAAATCGAATTTCGACGGGTTTGAGCAGCCCACCAATGTTCAGACGTGCACAATCTTGTAAACAGCGTCATTTCTCTTATGTACAAAATATTCATTATTGTTTATTACTGAATGTCTTTTTGATTGAATTAAGGTTTGTGTGCAAAATGAACAATACAATTCATTAATAATACGGGTTCTACATATAAAACTGAAAAAAATAAGACCCTGGTTGTAGCTGTAGTAAAATTAATGTAAAAAAATTAATATGGTTGTTTTAAGTAATGTTATTTAATGTTAATAAATGGAACAATAAAAGTAGCTCACCACTAATGCTAAAGAAAAAAGTGAGATCACGTGTGTAAGTGCGTACATGTGAAAACATTGTGTCATCACTTTACATAAGAATATGAAAGCAACACTCATTTACTGTAATTTTTTGTTTTTAAATAAAGATTTTTCTTTTTATTTAGACGTTTATATACAGTACATGTTTACATTTGCTTACCTTCTACTGTTGGAAAATATTTCCCATTCGTTGTCATGCCAACAAAAACAAGAGAAAGAATGTAAACACTACAGGCCGCTAGATGTGGAGGTGACCAGGTGTATAAAATGAGTGCTGTATTAAAGATTTCACCTTAAACAGATTTTTTTTAATTGATGAAAATGACGACTGATAAGCAATTCTAAGTGATGATATTCAAAGAGGTGTGTGTACTTGTGCCAAAAGGGCTGTATGTCAAGCAACGGTTTCACTGGTGTAGATAGTAGGTAGCTACCAAACAGGGAGGTACTACCGCCTGGGAAGATATTGGAAGCATAATGTATTGTCTAATGGTAGACCCTGCTGCTATATGTGACCAAGTCCCAGGTTGCTGATCTGACTTTCTGCCTCATTTACACACAATTGCAGGGTCTCAATTGTTTCTCTTACTTTGACAACACAACATACATATATTGTTTCTCACTCTTCATATTTTTAAAATCAGGGTGCGTCTTTCAAGCCGAAAAAGACGGTACACAGTGCGATCACTACCGTCGGGACTCGAAAATACGTAATTTGAAAAATATTTTATATGATTGCGGCGGTCGTAGGTCGTAAGTCAAGGAGGAGCTGTATATGTTAACGGAGACCCAAGTATGAAAAGTTTGTCTCCTTATGATTTTTTGAGAAATTTACTGCACTGTTTTACTGTATTTGCAAACTGCTTTTGCATATTATTCCACATAATATGTACTGCACACATCATTGTCATCCTTAATATCTCTTTAATTCATATTACGCTACATAACATTCAAATCCACCGCGCTTGTAGAGTCACAGGAAACGTTGGTAAAAGATAATTCACCTACTGTATGTTGTTTTATACGAATTGTACCAAGGTACGGTCATATAATATTAAGTGTATGTACTTGTAGCATTAAGGAGAACGAAAGGTGTCCATAGAATGATTGGGAAGGTCCAATTGATACGGACTAGTGTACTATAAGGGATTAGTGTAGACCGTGTTTGAAGGTCATACTATTTACGTCTGTGAACGATTAGTAGACATAGCTACTGCAAGTATCAGATGAAAATACAGTAATCCCATGTTTTTCGCGGGGTTTTTTATTTCCGGTTTTGACCATTCGCGTTTTTTTTTTTTTCTCATTATATATACAGTCGCTCCTCGACTTATGACGGGGTTCCGTCCCGACGACCAGATCATAAGTCGAAAATGCGAAAATAATACATAGAAATTCTAAAATGAAATACGGTACAGTAAGAGTAATCAATAATGAAAAATGAATACAGTGTTACTGTGCACTTACCTTTAATGTAGTCAGCTGAATGCACACAGGGCCTCAATAATTTTTTAATTAAACATGGAGACTACATTAATTGGATGAAGCAGAGGAGGAGACAGGGCTGGGTGGGTCATCAATTTCGCTTTCTTCAGACAGGCTAACATACTTGCTTGTTGAAGATATTGGATCATCTTTTGGGAGCGAAGAGGCAGCAGTGGTGGGACTTCTTAAAATATATGTCCAATTTAGACTGCACAGTTTGCCTTTTCTTTTCATTGTAAATCTCCCTGTAGCAAGCAAGTGCATCTTGGATCAGTCTGTCAACTTTGCAAAATGCTCAACATTTTGATTCATTACATTTGCATCCCCTTATTAATAGTAGCAAATGCCTCTGCCTTGTCCTTCAAAATTGTTGATATTGTCGAGTGAGAGAAGCCAAGGTCGTGTACTAAATATTCTATGTACACAAAATAAATGTTAAATGAATTATTTATGGTGCATTAGGGTACTGGCCACTTCAGACACAAAGACGGGCTATAAATAGCCTTCTTATCTACGTAGGTACCCTCCATCTCACCCTGAGCCAGAGGGAAGCGTCTTGGTAAATAACATTTGTTTGCTTATTTTTCATTTACTTGAAATAGATTTACCGAATTATTTGTTTATTTATTTATTTATAATATACTGTAATATATTAAACACACTGTAATTATTTTCTTTAATTTATAAACTTGTTTTGCAACAAAGGAATGTTCTCCAGTAGTGTTTCATTAGGATTTGAGTGAAAAAATATTACGTACTTACATACATTTATTACACAAACATATTTATATATACTGTATGTATACATATATACACATGCACACATTTAATTTACCAATTCACAATATTTTAAAAGCAAATTACCCGACAAGTTAAAAATGTTATTAGCACATGATTATTGCTGACGTCATCATGTATTAAAAACCTTCAAAATCCACATCATCAACATCCGATATCATAAGTTCTTCAAGTACATCCTGCGATACATTTATGGCTGCTTCATCATAAAGATCAAACTCCAAATCAGATGACGTGGCTTCGGCTTCCGTTTCATCCTAGTCCTCCCACAACATATCATCCTCCATACCATCCATTGAATTAGATATTCTGCACTTTTTAAAAGACTTGATAACTGTTTCCACATTAATATCATTCCATGCCTTGATAACAAAATCACACAGTACATCCAGTTCTGGAGCACGCGTATTCCCACCTTTCGTGTAAGACTTTTTGCCGCTGATCATCCACTTGTTCCATTGTTTACGAACGCGGTCCTTGAATGGTTTGTTTAGACAAACATCAAGTGGTTGTACAACTGAAGTTAATCCACCAGGAATAACTGCAATGTCACTGTTGTTCCTCGCCATGCTAGTTTTTGTTCCCTCTGTTAAATGACTCGCGAACATATCCCATACTAAGAGGCTACGCTGTTTTCGAAAGCCACCAGGTCGCCTACACCATATATGATCAATCCATAACTTTATTCCTTGTTCGTCCATCCACCCTTTCTCGTTGGCGTGAACAAAAACTCCAGCCGGGAACTTGATTTTGGGCATTGTTTTTCTCTTGAGAATTAGCATTGGGTTCAACTTGGTTCCGTCTGCCATGCATGAAAGTACTACTGTAAACCGTGTCTTTTCGTGTCCTGTTGTTTTCACTAACACTGTTTTTGCACCCTTTGTATCAACAGTATGATTACCGACCATGTCGAAGTTCATAGGTGTTTCATCCATGTTCCCGATGTTGCTTAATGGATAACAATGTTTCTTACGTTGTTGTATAATGTAGCGATGGAAATTAACAACTTTACAGTTAAGATCTGCTGGTAATTTTTGTGCTATTTTTGTCTTCTGCCTCAGTACCAGATTGCTTCTTTCCATAAAACGACTACACCATGAAGCCGTGGCTTTGAAGTCTTTGCTGTGCTCTTGATTTTGTTTTGCCCACTTAGTGCCCAAATACGTATCATGTTTACTTGATACAATATATCCATTTTGACGCTGCTCATGGACCATGTCTACTGCGTGCTTCTCTAGAATCGGCCAGTGTGCAGTGCCTCTTCTCATTGCACATTTATTCCTGGGCATACTTCGTAGCAAGTGTTCCTTTGAATTCCAATCCCGCACCATCTTCTCAGTTACACCGTATTCTCTTGAAGCAGCACAATTGTTGTGTGACTGGGCATATGCTATCACTTTCAGCTTAAAACAAGCTTCATATCTCCTGCGTTTAACAATTGGAGCCATGGTGAGGTTTTATGGTAGCTGGATATTAATATACCGGAGTGTTCACATGGAGAGAGTGCTATTGCTTATGGAGTGATAACTCAACAACTGGACAAGGCAAATGAGAGAAGGGGTATCACGTTTGGGGATAGATAACATGACCTGACGTGGTCACCTTACACATATATGGTAATCATTAAGAATCAAACTCCGAATCAGATGACCTGACTTCTTCTTCATCATTGCCATCCTAAATTTACCACTGTCGGTAGTTTCAAGAATTAAAAGAGTCATTTACTGAATATTCTATGTAAAAAATAATAATTTTAAATTAATTATTTATAGGAGATAAGTATTATGATCAGTAAATATATGGTATTCCTGGCCACTTCAGACACAAAGATGGGATAAAAATAGCCCATCTCCCCCTCTTACAGCTGCCAATGGGAAGCGTCTTGGTAATTAAATTTGATGTTTATTTTCATTGTTTGTCTAATTTATCATGTATCAAAGTAATATTACTAAAAATTGTGTAGGTAGTAGGCAGCTACCAAACAGGTAGATACTACCGCCGGGGAAGATATTGGAAGCATAATGTGTTGTCTAATGGTAGACCCTGCTGCCACATGGCTTCACGAAAATTGTGACCAAGTCCCAGGTTGCTGACCTGACTTTCTGCCTCATTTACACACAATTGCAGTTTCAATTGTTCCGCTTACTTTGACAACACAACATACATACAGTATATTAGTTCTCACTTTTGATCTTTTTTTTTAATTTTTGTATTTATTTATGGTTATATACTTAAAATAAGGCCAATTCACTTCAAGTAATGGCATCAAATGTTACCGGCTGGTGTAGTGTAAACACTAGTGACGTCACTTAAGCGTCTGTATTTAACTGTCGGTAATTTCAAGAATTAATGCAATCATTTACTGAATATTCTTTGTAAAAAAATTAATTTTAAATTAATTATTTATAGGAGATAAGTATTATTATCAGTAAATATACCGATATGCATTACTGACCACCTCAACGGCTAAAAATAGCCCAATCTCGCGGTCACTTTCCCTTTCTTGTCTCCTCACTGGCAAATGGGGGGGGGGCCGTGGGGAGGGGTGTGTGATGATAGCTGTGTTTATTACAGGGGTATAATTCTCTTTTACGGTATGTTAGACAGGTTTATAATACATTTTTATTATTTTAATATACCGGTAATCTTAATTTGAATCCAGCTTGCCAAACGTAAGTTTCAGTATAAAATAATTAGTGGTGACTTTGTGGAGTGGCTTGGTGAAACCATCCATCTGGCACTAAACCACAATATTTAGAGGTAAGAAATTTATTCTGGTGATTAAAACTGACCCTAACTTTAGGCAGATTTTTTAATGTTTAAATTCCATCTTATAAGCCGAGATATCACGGTAGTTAAGTCATGATTGATGTTCCACCCTTCCATTCCCTCTCGATTTGGCGGTCCCGCGAAAACCAAACCCAATGCTCTGCCAGCTACCAAAAACAAGCTACATACTGTCAGGGGTCTGGTGTGACCTTAAGTTAGAGTAGATTTAAGTTATCCTTAAGTTAGTGACCCCCAGAATGGAGCAGTATACTACACTTGATAAGTACAGTACTGGTAACAGGGATCAAATGTTGATGTAGGATGAAGAGCTAGTCTTGAATTTAGGTAAGTGAAGTATATTATTTGTGATTGCAAGTGGTGTTATAGATGAGATGGGATTAGTGACAATAAAATACCTAAAAAATGTGAGATGGGTGAGAAGGCAAGAGTTGTGGGGATATTTAATTTGTTAGAAATACAATGAGTGGTTAGAATATACAGTAGACTGCATAGATAAGAAAACAGTTACGGTAGACCTCACTTTACGCGGTTAATTCAACCCACGGCGGCCCGCGTAAAGTGAACAACATAACATATGGGATTAATTGAAATAGAGACCGGGCTGACCCCCAAACTCCACTTTTTCCCGACACAATACGTACGTTTTACTAAAAATAACATCTTAACTTTATGATGGTATTCACCCACACATAATATAGAAGGGAACAATCAATAAGAGAATAATAAACTGAAGGTTAGGTTAGAAAAAAACAAGGTTGGGGTTAACACTTACGTTAGTAGAAGAGATGGGTCGGCGTAGGGGAATGGAGGCTGGTTCCGAGGCAGAGGGCAGGCTACTGGCCCTCAGGTGAGTCTTCATCGGTGTCATCCACACTTACTAGTGCCTCCCTGACAAATCCCTCAAAGTCATCATCACTGTCTCTGTCACTATCACTGGCTTGGGCTGGCTGTGGTGGGTTGCGGGCGAAGAACTCTGTTATGCTTTGCTGACGGCTGGTGTTTATGTTGTCGTGATAAACCTTGATGTAGGGCTCCATAGTCTGCAACAGCTGGGTAGTGAAGATTTCATACCTGTTAGCGTCAGGGTCGTCGGAAAGGAGGAGCTTGACTTTCTCAATACACTCGATGGCACCCTTTACATTACTATGGGATAAGCGGCGTTCTTCTTGGGATGACGCACCACCTGCCTCTTCACTGACGTCATCATCATCTACCATCTCGTCGGTAGTCACATCAGGATCCCTTATCACCTCCAGGATGTCGTCGTTGGTGGTCTCGGAGAAGCCTGCAGCTGTAACACTCTGCGCAGCTTCTCTAGCAAGGTCCACTGCTACTGCAACAGTCTGAACCTCACCAGTCACAGATTTACTCTGCCTAACACCCGGAATACCTTGCAACACATGTCTCCATGCGTGACGAACAGTTGCTACAGACAGCTGATCCCATGCCTCCACCAAGAAATCCACAGCTTTCTTGACGTTGAATGTTCTCCAGAATTGTTTCAAAAGTACTTCTTGCTCTGCCAACTGTTGATCCTCGTCGTCTTCGCTCTTGCTATCAGTGTTGGTGTCACTCAGGTTACGCAACTCTTCTATGGTGTTGGTGTTGTCGTTCAGGAGCTTGAATTTTTTAGCAAAGAATGCAGCTTTTACATTACAGATCAATTCTTGGTCCATGGGCTGTATTATAGACGTAGTGTTGGGAGGAAGGAAGACCACTTTTACATTGGGGTAACGATCTAATAGTAGGGGCGAGTGTCCTGGTGCGTTGTCAAGCAGCAACAAAATCTTGAATGGCACATTCTGTTGCTCACAGAATTTCTTCACATCGGGAACGAAACAGTCATCAAACCAGGAGAGGGACAGAGTAGAGAACATCCACGCCTTACGTGCGGTCAGCCAGTGGACATTTAGCTTGGTCATGTCCATGCTCTTTGTAGGAGTGCGGCTTGCGTGCTGTGTGGATCACCGATAACTTGAGCTTACAGGTACCGGAGGCATTGGTGGTAAACAGGACGGTGATGCGCTCCTTCTGCAACTTCCGGCCCCGACACTTGCTGGCATTCTTCACAACGAAGGTCTTGGAAGGTTGCTTTTTCCAAAAAAGACCAGATTCGTCCATGTTAAACACCTGGTCGTCGGTGTACTGTCCTTCCTCCATAATCTCACGTAAAAACGGAGGAAATTCCCTAGCCGCAACATGGTCAGCACTAGCTTCTTCACCACCAATGTTGATATTGGTGATTTTGTTCCTCTTCTTAAACCTCTGTAACCACCCAGAGGAAGCATTAAAGGGTTTGGGCTCTGTAATTCCCATCTTTCGTGACACTGCAGCATACAGTTCACGTGCATACTCCTTAACAGAGTGCGTGTCCACCGCCATTTTCCGTCGCGCCTGACGCACCAAGTAGCTCACAAGTAATTTTTCCGTCTTGAGAAGCACCTGGTTGTGGAAATACTTGATCATAGAAGCACCTGTAGACTTTGTGATGTTCATGTGCTCCTTTATCTTGGCTGCATCCTTCTTAATTGTCCTGATAGTTGATTCGTTAACACCATGCTGGCGCGCGAGATCAACCTGTCTTGTTCCTTTTTCCAACTCTTTTATGATCTTATATTTAATTTCGTAGCTTAAGGAACGTCTTGTCTTCTTTGGCTTAGGGCGGCTGGGTCCAGGTAATGCAAGGTTTCTTTGTGGTGGTGGTGGTGGTCCGGTGGAAGCCAATCTTATGGAACAATGGATACCGATATACACGGTGTAGCCAGGAGGGGTGTAACTGACGCGGTAGGTCAAGGGGCTTGAACGCTCCCGCGGCGGGGCAAGTCATAGTACTACATTAAACCAATCACAGCTAGCAAGTAGGGAGGTAAGGATGCTTTGCCCAATCACAGTCCGCTACGTCATATGACGTCACCGATAACGCAACAAAGACATACACTGCGCAACTTACTCGCGCCGCTTACACAACATGGCAGAGGGCGGGAGGTTTGGATCCAAAAATGGCGCGGCGCGAGAGGACCGCCAGCTGCTCTCCACGTAAAGGGGTACACACACCGCGGAAAGTGAGCATTCCGTGTTCGGCAGGGTACTGCGTAAACGTGGAAACGCGTAAAGCGAGGGTTGACTGTATAGAATTTTAGAGATAGAGTACAGGAGTGAGGTCATATGGACCAGAAAAATGAGATATCAACCATATTTCAAGAAAGGGAAAGTGGTGGCGTGTAAATGGGAATAGTCATGTGAAAACACCGAATCGGTTTAAGAATGTATGCTGTGATAGTAAGTAGACCTGGAGGTTAATGTCATGACTAATTTCCCAAAGGGAATTTTAAATTAGAATAAGGTATCAGAAATATAGTAAGATAGATTTAAAAATGTATTGTAAAATATGTACACACGAGCCACATTTTGTGATCTAAATGTAATACATAATGGACACTTTGTCTCGGCTGAAGCTTATCATTTTGTAATTCAATGAACACTGGTGAGCCTCCAGGTAGTGGAACTTATGTTCTCCTCATCTACAAATGTTTCTTGTCCACACCAGTGACTGCCACAGAAGTATCTTGGCCATCTCGTAATTTCATTATGAATTTCAGTGGAATGCGCTTCATGGCCCTGAAAAACACATCACCAATTATAAGATATTAAGTACATGGAAGATATGGTAAAATGGAATATGATGGGAAGGTAAGGGCATAATAAGAAAAAGAAAGGAGTATTAATGGTGGGGAACAAAGCATACGAAAGAAGAAAACTATTATGGGCAAGGAAAGGATCAAGAATTTATCATCTTGACTGCAATCACCGACTTGCCTGTTTGTTGAAAATGACCATGTCCTTTCCACACATTATCTAAATGAAATAAAGCTAAAATCATTAAACATGGGCGTAAATTATAAATAAAAGTCACTGAGATGCAAATCTCGGTATATTAACAATTACTGAGTAAACATGAGTGTATGTAAATGACGAGTTGGCTCAACCGTTTATGTCACGACATCAAGGTACTGATGATAGATGAAAATTTGAAAATATGGCGAAAGTAATTAAAAAATACATATAACAGTAGTACCCCTATTTACGCGGTCAATTGAACCCACAGGGTACCGCGGAAAGTGAACAACAGAACATATGGGATTAATTCCAATAGAGACTGGCCCGACCCCCAAACTCCACTTTTTCCTGACACAATACCTATGTTGTAGTAAAAATAACATCTAAATTTTATGATGGTATGCTCACACAATTAATATTTAAGAGAAATACAGTCGCCAGGTTAATGTCCATTCAAATAATGGACTCAAATCCCCCCCCCCCCTCTTCCCAGCTCACTAGCTCCTACCTCTCTGATTAATGTTTGGGTGAAAACTCTAGATTTTAACGTTTAGTAATAAATAATACCTCAGACTAAAGTTAGGATAATATAATTGACATTTCTGGATTCCTTGCAGGTCAGGGAATATTTTAATGTAAACTTCATATATTTTGCACAAAAGATAAAATATTTGCTTTGTGTAAACCAAATTATTACTTTAGATCTAAAATTTGTATGTCTAATGCAAAATCCATGATGTTTATATTCAAGATGATCATCGTATTGTAAGAATTCCAGCAATGTAAATTATATTCTGGCCGGGTAATTTGTATGAATTTTATGAGCTAAAACATATATCTTCAGTAAATAAACAAAGAAATATTCTTCAAGGACACTATCTGTCAATCAAAATACTCCGCCCTAGCTGAATCGGTCCCTCCCTCCCTCCCTCCCTCCCTACCAGAGAAGCGATTGGGAGAAAATAGTATACAGTCGGCCCTTAACATACGCGGGTTTATAATACACGGATTTGCAAATACGCGTATTGCCCCGCTGGAGGAATATTCTGTACATTGAAGTAATTGAAGTACATTCAAATCGCGCTCCATTCAACTCGCGCGCGGCACCGAACACGGGACACCGCCCGCTCCCGCAACCTCACACACACACACACACACACACACACACGCATAGCTCTCCCTCACTCAGTCAGTCTCGCTGTAACCACGCTTGTGTTAACATCAGCATTGTAGTTGCAAAAATATTACATTTCTGTGAATGTATTATATCAAGTACAGTATGAATAGAATATCACTAATATAAGATTATTTTAACCGAAAACTACTAAAAAAACGAGTAACATATCTTGAACATCAGAAGGCTAGGTGAAGTCTTTTGTTTTCATGTAGTTTATCCTAATTTACATTGAAATGCATTACGTTTCAGCAAAACTACTATTTATTTCTGAGAATATGGAAATGTAATATTTTGCTGAAATGACGTACGTATTACAGTGGAAAGTGACGAAAGCAATGACTCGCTTTCTTTCGTTCAAAAGATGTTACCATAATCGCTTTTCGAATGGTTTTCAGTTAAAAAACTGTTGTATTACAATAATATTCTATCCTAATTCACTTGTGATGCAACAGTTTTTTAACTGAAAACCATTCAAAAAGCGATTACGGTAACATCTTTTGAACGAAAGAAAGCGAAAGTCACTGTTTTCGTCACTTTCCACTGTAATACGTACGTCATTTCAGCAAAAATATTACATTTCCGTGAATGTAGTACAGTCAATCCTCACATTACGCGGTCCCGCATTCCGCGTTTCACCGTTAACGCGGTGCCTTGCCAGAACCTAACATGCTCACATTCCGCGGTCGTGAACCCCATTACGCGGAGAGCGGCTGGCAAGCCGCGCCATTTTTGGATCCAAACCTCCCGCCATCCGCCATGTTGTGTAAGAGGCGCGAAAATGGTGCGCACAAGGTCGCCCAGTCATCAAAACATTACCGAGTTCTTTACCCGCCACCCACCACAACCGGCCCAAGTCAGTGATAGTGATAATTATAGTGAGGATATGGACTTATATGGACTTTGAGGGGTTTAACAAAGAGGCCCTGCAAGCCTCTGTGGTGGATAGTGATACAATTGATACCAGTGATACAGGTGAGGGCCAATAATCTGCCCTCTGCCTCGGAACCAACCCCCCATCCCCGTGTGCCCAGCCATCTTTTCTACTAATGTAAGTGTTAAAAAACCTAATATTATTGATATTTCTCTTAATTATTAATTGTGTGTGCATGCCATCATAAAGTTAAGATAATATTTTTACTACAACATAGTTGTGTGTCGTCAAAAAGTGGAGTTTGGGGATCGGCCTGGACTCCATTTCAATTAATCCCATATGTTATGTTGTTCACTTTACGCTTTCCTCACTTTCCGCGGTACCCTCCGGGTTACATTAACCGCGTAATGTGAGACCCAACTGTATATCAAGCAAGTATGAATATAATATCATTGTAATATAACAGTATTTTAACCGAAAGCTATTAAAAAAACGAGTAACATCTCTTGAACATTGGAAGGTTAGGTAAAGTCTTTTGTTTTCGTCATGTATTTTATCCTATTTTACATTGAAATACATCACGTTTCAGCAAGACTACTATTTATTTCTGAGAATATATTCATTCAGGCACAGTTTAGGTAAAATATACATGCGCTGTAACATTTTTTTAATTGAAAACGATTCGAAAAACACGTACCCTCTAGCCCTGTTCAAGGAGAAGACTGGGAGCAGCTGTTTGGTGCTTAAGACAATGACAAGGAAAATGATTTTGATGGATTTTAATGAAAATATTCAGAAAGACCCTGGCACTGTCAAGGAAAGTAGCTGCTGAAGGCTTCCAGGACATGGCAGAGGACGAGATTAGGGAGCTAATTGAAGAGCACGACACTGAGCTGACCGAGGAGGATCTACAGGAGTTAGTAGACTCAGGCAAGGAAGAGGAAGCGAAAGGGAAAGAGGATGAGGAAGAGCACCAAGATATAACGTTGGAGAAGTTGGGGGAGATGACCAAGAATATTGAGGCACTGAAAAACCTGGCCTATAGTATGGACCCCTCCATGGTGCGTGCCCTGAAATTCATGCGAGGGATGGATGACGTTTTCGCTCCATACAAAAACATCATGGAAGAAATGAAAGAAAGAGACGACAACTCCCCATCACCATGTTCTTTGATCACCGAAGGAGAGATTAAACACCACTGAAGGAGAGATTTAACACCATCAATCACTGGCGGCAGTGAGGAAGCAGCTGAATCCACCGTCGCCCCCACTTCACCACCCGTTATGGAATTGAGTGACGATGAGCCCGATGACCCCCGTCCTGTCGCCGAGGATAGGTACTGTACAGTAAAGTGAAATTTTTATAGCTTTTTTTTTTAATAGCTTTTCTTGCCATGTTCATTGTTTGTAAAAATGCACAGCACAGTACAGTTCAGTAATGTACATAGGAAGTGGAGGTGCAGTTATTCACAAAACATTTGTGTTCATTGTCGGCAGTAGTGACGGGGAGGAGGCAGAGGAGGTGGAGGAGGTAGAGGAGGGAGCGAGTTGGGAGGAATGGTGACCTTGGATGCAGGAGCAGGGACGAGTGGAGATGCCAGCCAGTACATTACGGGTGTATTAATTGTTTTTATAGCGATTTTTGCATTTTAATATTAAACATTGTACATTATGTTTCAACAAAACTACCATTTAGTTACCATTTATTTCTGAGAACATGGAAATGTAATATTTTTGCTGAAATGATGTACGTATTACAGTGGAAAGTGGGATAAAATTGTGACGAAAGCAATGACTTTCTCTTTCTTTCGTTCAAAAGATGTTACCGTAATCGCTTTTCGAATGGTTTTCAGTTGTGGGATTATAAGGCTAATAATAGGATAGAATATTATTGTAATACAGTACGAGTACAACAGTTTTTTAACTGAAAACCATTCGAAAAGCGATTACGGTAAAACCTTTTGAATAACGAAAGAAAGCGAAAGTCATTGTTTTCGTCTTTCCACTGTAATAAGTACGTCATTCCAGCAAAAATATTATATTTCCATATTTATTTCTGAGAATACCTATATTCATTCAGTCACAGTTAAGGTAAAATATACTTGTGATGTAATATTTTAATGAAAATACGGTATCGTAGTTTTCTTTTGTTTCAAATTTAATTAACAAAGATTGATGTTTCAAATGTAATGAACAAAAATTTATGTACAGTATCTATAAATAAACTTTAATAAATGAATACTTTGTTTTACATCGTCCTGTGCTACCATACCATGGATTTGGCTACTTTGGGTTTGCTATGATGACGCAAGAGGTCTGCCCTGGCAACTGTACCGACACTCACAGCTGGTGGTGAGTTGGTGCATCGTTTCCATTGTTTACTGGTAGTTACTGGTAAATATTTTTCAACCTAACGAAACTATTACCAGTTTAGAGGTCGACCCCCAATTTTTGCCAAATAATTTGGTCTTAAAAACTTGAACTACACACAGGTATATACGGTAAATAAGGACATGGGGGACCAGGTTTTTTTTTGGGGGGGGGGGGCACATATATGCGGAGTTTTAACATCCACGGGTATGTCTGTTACGTAACCCCCGCGTATGTTAAGGGCCGACTGTATTTACATTTTTAGTCATAAATAATAACTCAGACTAAAGTTAGGATAATATAAATGACATTTCTGGATTCCTTGAAGGTCAGGGAATATTTTGAATGTAAACTTCATATATTCTGCACAAAGGATAAAATATTTGCTTTGTGTAAACCAAATTATTGCATTAGATCTAAAATTTGTATGTCTAATGCAAAATCCATGATGTTTATATTCAAAATGATCATCATATTGTAAGAATTCCAGCAATGTAAATTATATTCTTGCCGGGTAATTTGTATGAATTTTATACTTCACCGCGTATATGAGTAGATGCACCGCGGAAAGTGAAAGTCTGGTTCTGGCAAGGTACCGCGTAAATGAGAAATCGCGGAAAGTTAAACCGTGTAAAGCAGGGTATTACTGTATATAGAATAAAGATGTTGAACTGGGATGTATGTTTCAGTATGGTAATGTAAGTTAAACTATTACCTTAGATGTTTTGTGAGAATAATCAGTCAATGAGAACCCAGGTTTATATTCTCGCCCAATAAGAAAGTTGCTTGCTATGTAACACACTATTTTCATTCAGTAAAATCTTGTTACAAACAATATTTGAATAAATGCAGATATTGAACGCTAATAGTTATTGGAGAGTGAGAATCCAGTACAGAGCTTCGTAAGTAATAAAATATAAAGAAAATGGGAAGTTAAACAGCGAGTTCCAACCAATCGAAGCCGACATCGAAGCAAGACGTGTGCCTCCTGCCGGTCAAGGTCGAAGGAAGTGAGTCGTTCTTAAACCATCATAGCAGATGTGTCTATGAGTGTGTACCCTGGGAAGACCGTGCTCACCTCAATTTATTTCAACACATTACGGAGACGTTGACTGATTCGCTGATCGTTTTGGCTTACACTAAACTCACGTCATCATCCCGAAATCAATTATTATTAAAATCTGACATAATCATTTGGTTAGCCCATTGCTTACCAAAACCAAATGTCTTACTGCTTACATCTCTTACTCTTTTCTGTATACATTATTCTTGTCCTATTTTCTATTCGTTTGATGAACCAATATAGATATGACCACCATTGTTCCATCTATCCAATGATGATTGGAGCCTAAAGAAGCCAAGTAACATAAAATATGGTGATTAACAATTCACAATTGGAGTACAGTTCAATACTTAATATACCAATAATATAGAATATCATAATTTTCTGGTGTTGCTTTCCAGTGCCTACAATTTTAACTGTTAAGTCAGTAGTATTTGAAGATGGTGTACTGTGCTATCATAGAATTATCCACAGAAAGGGTTAACAGGAAAAAAAGAAAAGCAAGGGAAAGAAAGGTAATGAGAAGCAGAAAACCGAAACTATGAGTTGAAAACAACAATAACACCTCACAGCTTAGCCCAGTAGCATGGTGGTTACAGTGACAAGTCTAACCTGGCTACAATGCCATGATTTATCACTATTAAGCACTTAAGTATTAGTAAACTCTAATAATAACAGCAAATCCAATGAAATATGGCAGGGAGGAGCGACAAGTTACAACAGCAGCCGACGCACTAACTAGCAAACGCAATCACTCACTCCCCTTACTGCTCCCATTGCCAGGCGTACATATAGGAGAAATATATATCTTGTATAGTCTAATTTCAAAATAGTGAAGGGCACAGTAATAAACAAATTATATAAACCATGCACGATAACATAATAAGAAACATTGTAGGGGTTCCTAGTTCAGTTGTCACATCTATACAAATTTATTAAGAGACAAGAAATTGGTATGCTTGTGATGAGAAAATATATAATGACAGATCAATGCTCTTGCCAACAAAAAAGTTAATATGAGTCCAGTATCAAAGCATTACGTACTTACATTTTTAGTAAAAATGGCAAATAGTGGTTCAAATGCATGATGGTGAGGATTGGTTGGCCAGTCATCCAAGCTTCTGTCAGTCTATTTGCGATGGCCACAGCATATAGATGAGCACAGCGCTCAGCAGACATTCTTTTGCCAATGCGCTCTTGTCCAAATTGCTGTAATAGAGTAAATATAATCAAACTTCTTGAACTTCTTTACCAACCTTTTATGCACCTTTCTGTTAAGCATCATGCACTACACATTGGACTGGACTGGAGTGATTGTGGTACAGTGAGTTCTGCTATAACGCGTGTTTTGATAACGCGAATTTGCTCTAACGCGATTTATGAATTCGGAACAATATTTGTATAACGCGATCGCTTGTTTGCTATAACGAGATTTTTGCTTACTATTTCTCCAATTTTGTGGTATTAACTGTGAATATGGTAAAGAAGAATATCTCCAAAAAGCATTCTGATGATAGAATTCCCGGTGATTATCGTAAAAGAAAGGATATAACACTTGAAGAGAAGCTTGATGTTATCAACCTCAAAATCACCCTTCTCCCCCATCAAGTTACATTTCATATTTTTTCAAGGTAAAGTGTTAAATTTACTGTATGATTTCATTATTAGATATGAATGTAACATTTATTTAGACTGTGCTATCCTTTGTGTTAGGCTAACTACTAAATTTTTTCGATTTCGAGTAAACTGCACCTAACCCTATTTTCTCCATAAGCCCTGTTATTTCTATTACGCGATTTTCTATAACACGATATTTTACAAGAACACAATTATCGCGTTATAGCAGAACTACCTGTAGTTACATTCCTAGCGATGCAGCAGCTCAGGTCATATGTCGCTGAATTAAAATACAGTATTCCATTAAAGCTCGTGAGGGTTTCTACAGTCTTTATCGCTCCCCTCCCTGCCTTAGGGAGTGAGGGGGGATGTTAGGGAGAGGGTGATGCATGGTGCCATTGTTACATGTAATAAAATTATAAAAATTGTGTTAACATCATTTCAACTCTCTAATGTGACTTAGAAATAAAGAAAATATAAAATAATATATGTGGAAAAGATTCCCTATTATGAGCTCAACAGCTGATCCAGGCAGTCACACACCACCAACATACAGCCATGCGCCGGTTAACGTCCAACCGAACAACGTCCGATCGCATATATGTCCGTGCCTTAAAAAAAAAAAGTGACGCCTGCTGGACCACCACTCCACGACACCCTGACGGAGACACGATGATCCTCCCCATACTGGCCAGATATTATGTGTTAAAGGAATATCCTTCCTTCCTTAGGCATTTGCCTCCAGGTGTAATGTTACCCTACATCTATTGAGGATAAAATCTTTCACCTACAAATTGACAATAACACATTTGCTGTAATCAGACATATCTAGTTGCCTCAACAATTGCAACTCCAGTTGCAATTGGGGTTGCAATTTCAAATTCTGTGTCATTACTAAGGAATAACGAAGTCTCTGGTGTACTGCACTCTAAGATTAAGAGAAAACGGACACTCAGGCGTCCTGAAATGAGAGAAAACGGACTCCTATGACGGGGCACTCAAATAAAGAGACATGGCTACATGTTTTGTGGACTACCTACTGTACAGTATTGATCGTATATTTTTCATCACTTTGTAATAAACCTAGTCATGCCTCTGTGTGTTTCTGATAATTACCATTACATTATATATTTATATATTTAGCGGTTGTACAAACACAAGGCCTCACACATGCCACTCAGACTGACAAACTTGACAAGTTTTACCAACCATAAAGACAGTTGAAGCTTTAAACATCACTCACAATGGATCTTGAGTATTCCAATTGTAATCAGACATACCTAAGTTGCCTCAACAATTGCAACCTTGGTTGCAATATCAAATTCTGTCATTACTAAGGAATAACAAAGTCTCTGGTGCACTGCACTCTAAGATTAAGAGAAAACGGACGACTCAGGTGTCCTGAAGTGAGAGAACACGGACTCCTTTGACGGGGCACTCAAATAGAGAGAGACATAGCTACATGTTTTGTGGACTACCCACTTTACAGTATCCTTTTCATCACTTTGTAATAAACCTAGCCATGCCTATGTGTGCTTATGATATTTACCATGACATTTCAGTTAACCCTCACTTTACGCGGTTAATGTAACCCGGAGGGTACCGCGGAAAGCGAGAAACGCGTAAAGTGAATAACATAACATATGGGATTAATTGAAATGGAGTCCAGGCCCATCCCCAAACTCCACTTTTTGACGACACATAACTATGTTGTAGTAAAAATAACATCTTAATTTTATGATGGTACATGCACACAATTAATACTTAAGAGAAATAGAGAAATACAGTCGCCAAGTTAATGTCCATTCAAATAATGGACACGACTCCCTCCCCCTCTCACACTACACTGCCGGCTCTTCCCTCTCTGAGAAATTTTGGGGGGAAAACCAGGTATAGTAATAAATAATACCTCAAACTAAAGTTAGGATAATATAATTGACATTGCTGGATTCCTTGTAAGACCAGGAATATTTTGAATATAAATGTCATATATTTTTCACAAAAGATAACATACTTACTCAGATTAAACATTTTATCTAAAAATTTTATGTCTAATGCAAAATATATGATGTTTATATTCAAAATGATCACCAAATTGTAAGAATTCCAGCAATGTAAATTATATTCTGGCCGGGTAATTTGTATGAATTTTATGAGCTAAAATAAAAATCTTCAGTTAATAAAAAAAAAAAATATTCTTCACACGGTAACAGATGGTCGGTCGCCGGTCCCTCCCTCCCTCCCCCCCACCCCCCACCAACGTCCCTACTAGATAAATGTGTGGGAATACCAGACTGTTTACCTTTTTAGTAATAAATAATAAATCAGACTAAAGTTAGGATAATATAATTGACATTGCTGGATTCCTTGTAAGACCAGGAATATTTTGAATATAAATATCATATATTTTGCACTAAAGATAACATATTTACTCAAGAGTAAACATTATATCTAAAATTTGTATGTCTAATGCAAAATCTATGATGTTTATATTCAAAATGATCATCAAATTGTAAGAATATCAGCAATGTAAATTATATTCTGGCCGGATAATTTGTATGAATTTTATGAGCAAAATTAAAAAAAATTATACTTCACCGTGTAAAGGGGTACACCCACCGCGGAATGTGAGCATCCTGGGTTCTGGCAGGGCACCGCGTAAACGTGGAAACGCGGAATGTGGGACCGCGTAAAGTGAGGGTTGACTGTATAGTATATATATTTAGTGGGTCTAAATGGTCGTAAAATGGGAAACTTAGGGTTGGGTGCCTGGAATCCCCATTAGAATAAATCCCATAGGTTTATGTAATTTCGGACAACGTCCATTTCGGTTAACATTACATTTCCAAGAACGTATCTAGGATGTCAACCGGAGCATGACTGTATAATTGTATAATAATATATATTCTCGTACGATCAGCCTCTTATGGTGTATGTTTTATCATCAATAATATAAAATATTAAATACTGCAATACAATAGAAAAAATACATATAGTAATATCTCCATTAGCCGGAATCCCTCAAACCCGAAACTCTCTGATAGGTCGTCAGAATTGAAATTTTCACTTTAAAGTGTTCCCAAAGCCGGAATTTTCCGGAAAATTCCAGCTTTGGGAAATATTTTCCGAGGGGCACATTTTCCGGAAAATTCAGAGAAAACTTTCCCAATACCCGGAAAATTCCGGGGATGGGGGATTTTTTTTTTCTAGGTTTGAGATGAAAACCAGGTGCATTTTCTGTAAATTCCGAGAAAATTTTTCCATTACAGTACCCGGAAAATTTTTGAAAATTCCGGGGATGAAGGATATTTTTCCGGGTTAGAGAGATGATGTAATGGTCAATTTCTGGAACTTCCAAGAAAATTTTTCCATTACCCGGAAAATTCGGGATGAGGGATTTTTTCTGATTTTGAGGGTACAGTGAGTTCTGCTATAACGCGTGTTTTGATAACGCGAATTTGCTCTAACGCGATTTATGAATTAGGAACGATATTTGTATAACGCGAACGCTTGTTTGCTATAACGTGATTTTTGCTTACTATTTCTCCAATTTTGTGGTACAGTATTAACTGTGAATATAGTAAAGAAGAATATCATCAAGAAGCGTTCTGGTGATAGAATTCCCGGTGATGATCGTAAAAGAAAGGATATAACACTTGAAGAGAAGCTCAATTTTATCAACCTCAAAATCACCCTTCTCCCCCATCAAGTAAAGTGTTACATTTACTGTATGATTTCATTATTAGATATGGATGTAACATTTATTTAGACTGTGCTATCCTTTGTGTTAGGCTAACTACTAAATTTTTTCGATTTCGAGTAATCTGCACCTAACCCTCCATAAGCCCTGTTATTTCTATTACGCGATTTTCTATAACATGATATTTTACAGGAACACAATTATCGCGTTATAGCAGAACTACCTGTAGTCTCGTTTCTCGGAAATCTCTCATTCTCAGAAGTGCCCTGCACCAATTGTTCTGGCGAAACGGAGATATCACTGTATATAATCAGTAATTTGCATAAAAATTAAATGACAAGCCGAATAATAAGGTACAGGTGCTCCCAGACTTACAACGGGGTTAGGGACCCAAATCCAGGTCGTAAGTCCGACATAGATAAAAAAAATAAAAAAAATTAATAAAAAATCGACAATGAAGTACAGTACGTACAGTAAAAGTAATAAATAATGAGGAATAGATACAGTGTGACTGAGCACTTACCTTTAATGTAGTCAGCTGAATGCACACGGGGCCCCCATAATTTTCTAATTATACATGGAGACTACATTAACTGTAAGAAGCAGAGGAGACAGGGCTGGGTGGGTCATCAATGTCGCTTTCTTCAGACAGGTTTATGGACTGTGGAAACTTGCTGGTTGAAGGTATTGGATCATCTTGAGGGAGTGGAGAGGCAGCACTGGTGGGGCGTGAGGAGACAGCACTGGGGGACTTCTTAAAATAAATGTCCAATTTTGACTGCAGTTTGTTTTTTCTTTTCATTATAAATTTCTCTGTAGCAAGCAAGTACATCTTGGATCATTCTCTCAACTTTGGCATAATGCTCATAATTTTGATCCATGCCATCAAACATTTGCATTCCTTATTAATTGTAGCAAATGCCTCTGCCATTTGTTTCACTGAAAACTTTTTGGGGGTGCAGGTTCTTCTTCTACATTTTGCCTCTCTTCTTCCTCTGCAATTTTCTGTGCATCTAGTTCAATAAGATCCTCGTTACTGAGCTCTTCTGCAACACTTTCAACCAACTGTTCAACATCTTCATTATCTATTTCTAACTGAAGCTGTTTACCTAACTCCACTATCTTGTTACTAATATCCGAAATAACTTCAGTTTCATTAAATCCTCTAAAACTGTTCACATATCTTTTCAGGACTTTCTTCCATATTCCATTCATGCACTGTTTTGTAACCTGATCCCATGCTGCACTAATGTTCTTTATACATGACAAAACGTTGTACTCCTTCCAAAACTCTCTGAGCGTTTTCACACCTTCAGTAGCAGCAACCGCCTGAGCGAAGGTCGTACGTAAATAATACGCTTTAAAGGCAGCAATAGCACCTTGATCCATGGGATGGATGACAGAGGTAGTGTTAGGTGGAATGTACATTACCTTAACATCAGGGTGCATGTAGTCCAGGTGTGGTGGGTGTCCCGGAGCATTATCCAAAATCAGCAAAATCTTGACTGGAATCCGTTGTTGCAGACAATACTCCTTGGCTCGTGGAATAAAACAAGCCATGAAGCAATCCTCAAACAGTGCTAAGGTCATCCAGGCTTTCTTATTACTGCGATAAAACACGGGCAGTGTGTGCTTGCTGACATGTTTATAAGCCATGGGGTTCTCTGAATGATAGATCATGAAGGGCTTTAGCTTGAAACCAGCAACATTCCCCCCCAACAGAAGTGTAATTCTGTCCTTGAATGCCTTGAATCCTGGCATTGTTTTCGCCTCTTTGTGGATGTATGTCCGTTCAGGCATGCGCTTCCACAATAATCCAGTCTCATCCACATTGAATATTTGCTCAGGCAAATAATTCCCTTCCACAATCACTTCATCTAACTCCTCCTTAAAAACTTCGGCAGCACCAACATCAGCACTAGCTGCCTCTCCACTCACCTTAACATTGTGTAGACTGTAGCATTTTTTAAATCTATCAAACCACCCATGAATTCCTGTAAAGGTTTGATCACATTCATCTCCTGTCTGCTTCAGGCTTTGGAACAGGCTTCTTGCTTTAGCCTGTATGGTTAGAAGGCTTAAGGGTACATGCTTCTGTATCTGGTCTTCTATCCATATCACCAATAATTTTTCCATGTCGTGAATAGGACCTTGTTGTTCCTTTTACTACATCATGAATACATTCCTTGTCCTTCAGAATAGTGGATATGGTCGAGTGCGAGAAACCTAGGTCGCGTGAGATTGTTGCTACTGTTTTACCATTCTCATGCTGCATTATTATCTTCATCTCAAAAGTAATTGCCTGTCTCCTTTTCTTTGGAGCACCACCAGCACTCTCACTTGTACGCTTTCCAGTCATTATAAAGTCAATTAAATACGATAACGAAAGTTCACAGCGCGATCAGTATAGGATACGATAGTCAAACTTCAACTAAGCGCTGTACTGAGTGAGTGTAACCACGTGGTGACCCAAGCCACGCCACGCTCTTGCCCGGGACGGAAACGTTTCGGTATAGAAAATGCGTGCGTCATTTGAAAATATTTTTGGTCACGACTGCCGTGGTCGTATGGTCAGAACAGGTTGTAAGTACCGATGGACGTAAGTTGAGGCAGTCGTAAGTCGGGGACTACCTGTATTTTCCTGTACAGGGAGCCCTCCAAATTCGCTGGGGTTAAGGTCTCAAAATGGCCGCAAATAACAGTTGCAGACTGGGGAGGGGGGGTTACATTTTTATTTGTGTACAAAGAACTGTACAGCTCCTCCCCGACTTACGACGGGGTTAGGGACCCAAATCCAGGTCGTAAGTCGAAATGGTCGTAAGTCGAATATGTATTATATGCTTAAATAATACATAGACAATCTAAAATGGGTGTCACTTTTTCTTCTCAGCACCACAAAACTCTCACTTTTAAGCTTGCTAGCCATTTTAAAGTGAATTACAAACGAAAATTTGTCTGTGTACTGAAGTTGGGTCTCAAAAATACGTAATTTGAAAAAATTTTGATACTACTGAGGCAGGTCGTAAGTCGGGGAGGAGCTGTATATTCACTTTAAGTGTTTCCTCTAAGGACAATTATTTCTTTTACCTGTATACTGTATATGTGTGTGTGTGTGTTTATAGACACACACAAAAACCACATACAGATAAATAATACAGGTCCACCACCGATTTTCCGGCACCCTTGGTTCCAAAGCCTTGCCGGATTATCCATTTTGCTGGACCAACCAAGGTTAGGTAATAATAATTCAACAATACACCTCTGACCCTCTAATTATACACCTCCTGTGTCTCTAAAGCACCATGGACTGCTAGAAACTTGAATTAAACTATGTGATGTTTATACTCAAATTAATCACTATATTACAGTAGGCTCTCATATTTGGACATCTATTTAGACTGTAAAAACTTCGGGAAATTCAAATCGCTCAAACTTAAATACAACTTCCTATGGAGAAAATTAATTTGAGTGGTACTTTCGATGTTTGGCTAAATTTTGCCTTATTTACCCTACTTTTTTGGCAAATTACTACCTGTAATAAAGCAACATCCTAATAAACCAACGAAAATAACACATAAAGTTAAATAAATACTTAAAAACAACACAGAAAAAGTTTATAAAAAAAAAAAAATTTTGCCTTGTCAGCCAAGCTATATT
This sequence comes from Homarus americanus, assembly GCF_018991925.1. Classification (NCBI taxonomy): domain Eukaryota; kingdom Metazoa; phylum Arthropoda; class Malacostraca; order Decapoda; family Nephropidae; genus Homarus; species Homarus americanus. The sequence continues at coordinate 9,839,261 of NW_024737068.1, forward strand.
TTGCATGTTTCTTGCCAACTCTGTACTTCCTTTTTGCCTTTGGCGGTTCTGGGCGCTTAGGAGGGTTTCCATTCACACCAGGTTGACCCCCACCACCTACTGGTTTAACACTTGCCATATCAAGGGCGCGAAATGAGAGTCTGAGCACGAGATCACCAAGAGATAAAGTTCTGGCTGTCTCGGTGCATGGGCGGGAAGGAACAAATGGCGTTGCTAGTGCCACAAACAACTAAGATAATTTGCAGGAATGAAAATGACTTGTGACACCAGTGAAGGCCTGGTAGTGAATGAACAAAGTTCTAGACACTCAAGTGTGAAGAAACAAAAATTCATGAGCTTTGAGACCAGCAGACAACCTTTCGCAATGCCTCAATAGATGGCGCTGCTGCACCACTGCCATTAGTAAACAAACCGCACAGCAGTGAGGGTTGTGTAGCTGCAGCCGTTTATTTTTTATTTATTACCTACTGAGTACAGTGGGGTATGCTATAACGAATCTAATTGGTTCTAGAACCTTGTTCGTTATAGCATTCGTTCGTTATAGGATTAATCCGTTCCAGGCCCCCAAATACAACCACTTAACACTGAAAAATATAATATTAAATTGTAAAAATTGTATAAAAGTGCATAAATATGCATCTAAACCCTTGAAATAAAGAATATCATTAATACAGTTAACCCTCACTTTACGCGGTCCCACATTCCGCGTTTCCACGTTTACGCAGTGCCCTGCCGGAACCCAGGATGCTCACATTCCGCGGTGCGTGTACCCCTTTACGCGGAGAGCGGCTGGCGAGCCGCGCCATTTTTGGATCCAAACCTCCCGCCATCCGCCATGTTGTGTAAGCTGCACGAACATGGTGCGCACAAGGTCGCCCAGTCATCAAAACATTACCAGTTCTTCACCCGCCACCCACCACAGCCGGCCCAAGTCAGTGATAGTGATAATTATGGTGAGGATATGGACTTATATGGACTTTGGGGAGTTTGACAAAGAGGCCCTGCAAGCCTCTGTGGTGGATAGTGATACAATTGATACAAGTGACACAGGTGAGGGCCAATAATCTGCCCTCTGCCTCGGAACCAACCGCCCATCCCCGTGTGCCCAGCCATTTTTTCTACTAATGTAAGTGTTAAAAAACCTAATATTATTGATATTTCTCTTAATTATTAATTGTGTGTGCATACCATCATAAAGTTAAGATAATATTTTTACTACAACATAGTTGTGTGTCGTCAAAAAGTGGAGTTTGGGGATCGGCCCGGACTCCATTTCAATTAATCCCATATGTTACGTTATTCACTTTACGCGTTTCTCACTTTACGCGGGACCCTCCGGGTTACATTAACCGCGTTAAGTGAGGGTTAACTGTACTTGTAATACAGAAACAATAAATTAGTAAAAAAAAAAAAAAAAAATTTATAATGTTCGTTGTAGGAGTTTCGTTCGTTATAGCATTATCAATTTTATAGGTAAAACCGTTCGTTATAGGAATACAGTGAGTTCTGCTATAACGCGTGTTTTGACAACGCGAATTTGCTCTAACACGATTTATGAATTGAACGATATTTGTAAAACGCGAACTCATTTGCTCTAACGCGATTCCACTCGAACGGTTGTTATGGCTTCAGTTCACGTTCGACATCACATGTTCAATTGAGTTATGTGTTTTGTTTGTGAACAATTGCAGAAATAATGTATGTAATATTTATGTATACAGTATACCTATATATTATAAGTAAATTGTAAAATTTTAAATAAAAGAGAAAATCAAATTACATAGCGTTTTACACCTGCGCTCTCTTTACATCGCACACAGTGTTTCCAGTTCACGTTCGACATCACATATTCAATTGATTTATGTGTTTTGTTTGTGAAGAATTGCAGAAATAATTTATGTAATATTTATGAATACAGTAAACCACTCACAAGGTCCTACAGTGACAAGAAAGGGAAAGTGACCTTGACTGTGACCGCCTGTGGCTATTTTTAGCCGTCCTTGTGTTCGGAGGTGGTCAGTAATGCATATCTGTATATTTACTGATCATAATACTTATCTCTTATAAATAATTCATTTGAAATTTATTTTTTTGCAAAGAATATTCAGTAAATGACTGCGTTAATTCTTGAAACTACGTACATTGGTAAATTTAGGATATAAATGATGAACAGAAGTCACGTCATGGATTCGGAGTTTGGTCCTTAACGATCACCATAAATGTATATAAATTAAAGAAAATACTTGCAGTATTTTAATATATTACAGTATTTTATAAATAAATAAATAAACAAATAAATTCAAATTCCCTTATCATCCTGTGTTATATACAGAAATACTTGAGTCCTGAGCGAGTACACAAAAAGAAAACGGATGACTAAGACATCCGGAAGTGGATAGAGAACGGACATCTCTACTGGGGGACTCAAACGTTTCTTATGTTTTGTGGGCGCTGTAGCATAATATGAATAATATGTAAATTACAATTTACTTATATATATATGTAAATTGTAAAAATTTAAATAAAAGAAAAACTAAATACGTAGCGTTTAAAGTGTACTGTACAGTGTTGTGGCTTGGCGCGGGGTTATGCAGTGTTTACAGTTCACGTTTGACATCACATATTCAATTGATTTATGTGTTTTGTTTGTGAAGAATTGCAGAAATAATTTATGTAATATTTATGTATACAGTATACCTGTACAGTATATGTAAAATGTAAAATTTTAACTAAGAGAGAAAAACAAAATACGTAGCGTTTTAGACCCGCGCTCTCTTTACATCACACACAGTGTTTACAGTTCACGTTCGACATCACATATTCAATTGATTTATGTGTTTTGTTTGTGAAGAATTGCAGAAATAATTTATGTAATATTTATGTGTGTGTGATGTAAACAGAGCGCTTGGCCTCTCTCTCTCTCTCTCTGTATGAAAGGAATTCGTGGTTTAGAGTGAGTGAATACTACTACTTAAACACATCAATACAGTTAACCCTCACTTTACGCGGTCCCGCATTCCGCGTTTCCACGTTAACGCGGTGCCTTGCCAGAACCTCACGTGCTCACATTACGCGGTACGTGAACCCCATTACGCGGAGAGTGTCCGGCGCGACGCTATTTTTAGATTCGCCCCACCCGCCACCCGCCCGCCTGCCTGCCTGCCTCTCCCTCCTCCTCCCTCCGCTTGGGCAAGCGGCGCGGTAAGGTTGCACAGTGTGTGTCTTTGTTGCGTTATCACTGACGTCATATGACGTATCAGACCTGTGATTGGCCATGCATCCCTACCCCCCTCTGCTGCTAGCTGTAATTGGCTTAAAGTATTATGACGTGTCCACCCGGGGGAGGGAGGGAGGGAGGAATGACGACGCTTGACCTAGCCGCGGCAGTTTCATCCCTCAAGGCCACTCCGTGTAAACGCGCATCCATTGTTCCGTAAAATGGCTTCCGCCGGACCACCACCCCCAGAGAGAAACCTTTCCTTACCTGGACCCAGCGGCACTAAACCAAAGAAGACACGACGTTCCTTAAGCTACGAGGTGAAGTATAGAATCATCCAAGAGTTGGAGAAAGGAACAAGGCAGGTTGATTTGGCGCGCCAGCATGGCGTGAACGAATCTACGATCCGGACTATAAAGAAGGATTCAGCCAAGATAAAGGAGCACATGAAGATCACAAAGTCTACAGGTGCTTCTATAATCAAGTATTTTCACAACCAGGTGCTTCTCAAGACAGAAAAATTACTTGTGAGGTACTTGGTGCGTCAGGCGCGACGGAACATGGCGGTCGACACGCGCTCTGTTAAGGACTACGCACGTGAACTGTACATGGCAGTGGCACGAAAGATGGGAACTTCAGAGCCCAAACCCTTTAATGCTTCCTCTGGGTGGTTACAGAGGTTTACGATCCGGAACAAGATCACCAATATAAACATTGGTGGTGAAGAAGCGAGTGCTGATCGTGCTGCGGCTCGGGAATTTCCTCCGTTTTTACGTGAGATTATGGAGGAAGGACAGTACAGTGACGACCAGGTATTTAACATGGACGAATCTGGTCTTTTCTGGAAAAAGCTACCTTCCAAGTCCTTCGTTGTGAAGAATGCCAGCAGGATTCGGGGCCAGAAAATGCAGAAGGAACGCATCACCGTCCTGTTTACCACCAATGCCTCCGGTACCTGTAAGCTCAAGTTATCGGTGATCCACACAGCCCGCAAGCCGCACGCCTACAAGAGCATGGACATGACCAAGCTAAATGTCCACTGGCTGACCGCATGTAAGGCATGGATGTTCTCTACACTGTCCCTCTCCTGGTTTGATGACTGTTTTGTTCCCGATGTAAAGAAATTCTGTGAGCGACAGAATGTCCCATTTAATATTTTGTTGCTGCTGGACAACGCACCAGGACACTCGCCCCTACTGTTAGATCGTCACCCCAACGTAAAAGTGGTCTTCCTTCCTCCCAACACTACGTCTATATTACAGCCCATGGACCAAGAGTTAATCTGTAATGTAAAAGCTGCATTCTCTACGAAAAAATTCAAACTCCTGAACGACTACACCAACACCAGGGAAGAGTTGCGTAACCTGAGTGACACCACCACCGATAGCAAGAGCGAAGAAGATGAGGATCAACAGTTGGCACAGCAAAAAATACTGTTCAAACAATTCCGGAGAGTATTTAACATCAAGAAAGCTGTGGACTTCTTGTTGGAGTCATGGGATCAGCTGTCTATTGCTACAATTCGTCACGCATGGAGACATGTGTTGCATGGAATACCAGGTGAGAGGAGGAGTCAATCTGTGACTGGTGAGGTTCAGACTGTTCCAGTAGCAGTGGACCTTGCCAGAGAAGCTGCGCAGACTGTTACAGTTCCAGGCTTCTCCGAGACCACCAACGACGACATCCTGGAGGTGATAATGGAACCTGATGTGACTACCGAGGAGATGGTAGATGATGATGATGACGACGTCAGTGAAGAGGCAGGTGGTGCGTCATCCCAAGAAGAACAACACTTATCCCATAGTAATGTTAGGGGTGCCATCGAGTGTATCGAGAAAGCCAAGCTCCTCCTTTCCGACGACCCTGACGCAAACAGGTATGAAATCTTCACTACCCAGCTGTTGCAGACTATGGAGCCCTACATCAAGGTGTATCACGACAACATCAACACCAGCCGTCAGCAAAGCATAACAGATTTTTTCGCCCGCAACCCACCACAGCCAGCCCAAGCCAGTGATAGTGGCAGTGAAGATGACTTTGAGGGATTTGTCAGGGAAGCCCTGACAACTGTAAGTGACAGTGATGGTGATTCACCTAGTAATGGTGATTCACCTGAGGGCCAGTAATCTGCCCTCTGCCTCGGAACCAGCCTCCATCCCCGTATGCCGACCCATCTCTTCTACTAACGTAAGTGTTCCACATAACTTTTAGTTTTCCTAACCTAACCTTTATTTTTCCTATGTTAACCTTTATTTTTCCTAACCTAACCTCTTCTATATTACTTGTTTTTTCATACCATCATAAAGTTAAGATAAAAGTTTTACTACAACATAGTTGTGTGTCGTCAAAAAGTGGAGTTTGGGGGTCGGCCCGGACTCTGTTTCAATTAATCCCATATGTTATGTTATTCACTTTACGCGTTCCTCACTTTCCGCGGGACCCTGCGGGTTACATTAACCGCGTAAAGTGAGGGTTGACTGTAGTCCGTTTTCTCTTAATCTTGGAGTGCAGTGCACCAGAGACTTCGTTATTCCTTAGTAATGACACAGAATTTAAAATTGCAACCCCAATTGCAACTGGGGTTGCAATTGTTGAGGCAACTAGATATGTTTGATTACAGCAAATGTGTTATTGTCAATTTGTAGGCGAAAGATTTTATCCTCAATAGATGTAGGTTAACATTACACCTGGAGGCAAATGCCTAAGGAAGGAAGGATATTCCTTTAACACATAATATCTGGCCAGTATGGGGAGGATCATCGTGTCTCCGTCAGGGGGTCGTGGAGTGGTGGTCCAGCAGGCGTCACAGAAGTGTTGTTTTTTTTGGGGGGGTGTGGGGGGGGGCACGGATGTATATGTGATCGGACATTGTTCGGTTGGACGTTAACCGGCGCATGACTGTGTGTGTGTGTGTGTGTGTGTGTGTATATATATATATATATATATATATATATATATATATATATATATATATATATATATATATATATATATATATATATATATATATATATATATATATATATATATATATATATACACACACACTCTTGCTCTTAAATCACGACTGTAAAGTGATACAGGTGATTAATTGTTATCTCTTGTGCAAAATATATGACCTTCATATTCAAATTATTTGCTGTCTTGCAAGGATTCCAGAAATGCAAATTATATTCTCCTAATTTTAGTCTGAGATATTTTATATAAGATATAAACGCTAAGCCTAAAACCCTGGCTGGGAGGGAGTGAGCGAGCGTGGGGGGGGGTGAGGTGATATGTTTGGCAGTTTGAGCCGAAGGTCTCCTATGTGTTTATTTAACAGTCCTATTAAGCTTCTCTCATTTTAAAATGCCAGTGAAATGACCTGGGAGATTATAATTAACATTGCTGGAATTCTTATAAGATAGTGATTAGTTTGAATGTAAACAAGCTATAATTTGCACTAGACATACAAATTTTAGATCTAATTTAAGAATTTTATTACAGAGCCAAAAATTTATCTCTTGTGCAAAATATATGACGTTTATATTAAAATTATTTGCGGTCTTGCAAGGATTTCAGCAATGCAAATTACAGTCAACCCTCGCTTTACGCGGTCCCACTTTATGTGTTTCTACGTTTACGCGGTACCCTGCCGAACACGGAATGCTCACTTTCCGCGGTGCGGGTACCCCTTTACGCGGAGAGCGGCTGGCGGTCCTCTCGCACCGCGCCATTTTTGGATCCAAACCTCCCGCCATCCGCCATGTTGTGTAAGCGGCGCGAGTAGGTTGCGCAGTGTATGTCTTTGTTGCGTTATTGGTGACGTCATATGACGTAGCGGACTGTGGTTGGGCAAAGCATCCTTACCTCCCTACTTGCTAGCTGTGATTGGTTTAATGTAGTACTATGACGTGCCCCGCCGCGGGAGCGTTCAAGCCCCTTGACCTACCGCGTCAGTTACACCCCTCCTGGCTACACCGTGTATATCGGTATCCATTGTTCCATAAGATTGGCTTCCACCGGACCACCACCACCACCACAAAGAAACCTTGCATTACCTGGACCCAGCCGCCCTAAGCCAAAGAAGACACGACGTTCCTTAAGCTACGAAATCAAATATAAGATCATACAAGAGTTGGAGAAAGGAACAAGACAGGTTGATCTCGCACGCCAGCATGGTGTTAACGAGACAGGTTGATCTCGCACGCCAGCATGGTGTTAACGAATCAACTATCAGGACAATTTAGAAGGATGCAGCCAAGATAAAGGAGCACATGAACATCACAAAGTCTACAGGTGCTTCTATGATCAAGTATTTCCACAACCAGGTGCTTCTCAAGACGGAAAAATTACTTGTGAGCTACTTGGTGCGTCAGGCGCGAAGGAACATGGGCGGTGGACACGCGCTCAGTTGAGGAGTACGCACGTGAACTGTATGCTGCAGTGTCACGAAAGATGGGAATTACAGAGCCCAAACCCTTTAATGCTTCCTCTGGGTGGTTACAGAGGTTTAAGAAGAGGAACAAGATCATCAATATCAACATTGGTGGTAAAGAAGCTAGTGCTGACCATGTTGCGGCTAGGGAATTTCCTCCATTTTTACGTGAGATTATGGAGGAAGGACAGTACACCGACGACCAGGTGTTTAACATGGACGAATCTGGTCTTTTTTGGAAAAAGCTACCTTCCAAGACCTTCGTTGTGAAGAATGCCAGCAAGTGTCGGGGCCGGAAGATGCAGAAGGAGCGCATCACCATCCTGTTTACCACCAATGCCTCCGGTACCTGTAAGCTCAAGTTATCGGTGATCCACACAGCACGCAAGCCGCACGCCTACAAGAGCATGGACATGACCAAGCTAAATGTCCACTGGCTGACCGCACATAAGGCGTGGATGTTCTCTACTCTGTCCCTCTCCTGGTTTGATGACTGTTTCGTTCCCGATGTGAAGAAATTCTGTGAGCAACAGAATGTGCCATTCAAGATTTTGTTGCTGTTGGACAACGTACCAGGACACTCGCCCCTACTGTTAGATCGTCACCCCAACGTAAAAGTGGTCTTCCTTCCTCCCAACACTACGTCTATAATACAGCCCATGGACCAAGAATTGATCTGTAATGTAAAAGCTGCATTCTCTGCTAAAAAATTCAAGCTCCTGAACGACTACACCAACACCAAGGAAGAGTTGCGTAACCTGAGTGACACCAACACCGATAGCAAGAGCGAAGACGACGAGGATCAACAGTTGGCAGAGCAAGAAGTACTTTTGAAACAATTCTGGAGAACATTCAATGTCAAGAAAGCTGTGGACTTCTTGGTGGAGGCATGGGATCAGCTGTCTGTAGCAACTGTTCGTCACGCATGGAGACATGTGTTGCAAGGTATTCCGGGTGTTAGGCAGAGTAAATCTGTGACTGGTGAGGTTCAGACTGTTGCAGTAGCAGTGGACCTTGCCAGAGAAGCTGCGCAGAGTGTTACAGCTGCAGGCTTCTCTGAGACCACCAACGACGACATCCTGGAGGTGATAAGGGATCCTGATGTGACTACCGATGAGATGGTAGATGATGATGACGTCAGTGAAGAGGCAGGTGGTGCGTCATCCCAAGAAGAACGCCGCTTATCCCATAGTAATGTAAGGGTTGCCATCGAGTGTATTGAGAAAGTCAAGCTCCTCCTTTCCGACGACCCTGACGCTAACAGGTATGAAATCTTCACTACCCAGCTGTTGCAGACTATGGAGCCCTACATCAAGGTTTATCACGACAACATAAACACCAGCCGTCAGCAAAGCATAACAGAGTTCTTCGCCCGCAACCCACCACAGCCAGCCCAAGCCAGTGATAGTGACAGAGGCAGAGGCAGTGATGATGACTTTGAGGGATTTGTCAGGGAGGCACTAGTAAGTGTGGATGACACCGATGAAGACTCACCTGAGGGCCAGTAGCCTGCCCTCTGCCTCGGAACCAGCCTCCATTCTCCTACGCCGACCCATCTCTTCTACTAACGTAAGTGTTAACCCCAACCTTGTTTTTTTCTAACCTAACCTTCAGTTTATTATTCTCTTATTGATTGTTCCCTTCTATATTATGTGTGTGTGTGAATACCATCAAGTTAAGATGTTATTTTTAGTAAAACGTACGTATTATGTCGGGAAAAAGTGGAGTTTGGGGGTCGGCCTGGTCTCTATTTCAATTAATCCCATATGTTATGTTGTTCGCTTTATGCGGGCCGCCGTGGGTTCAATTAACAGCGTAAAGTGAGGATTCACTGTATATTCTCCCAACTTTAGTCAGATATTATATAAGATAAAAACTGTAAGCCAAAAACCCTGCCTGGGCAGATGGGGGAGAGGGAGGGAGGAAGAGGAGGGGGGGGGGAGCGGTAGGTGAGGTGTACTTTGACAGTTAGCACCGAAGGTCTGGTGAAGTATTTAATTTGTTTATGTCGTTTGGTTGAGTTTTTTTTTTTTTTTTTTGCTCATAAAATTGCATAGAAGTAACTGGGGAGAATATAATTTACATTGCTGGAATTCTTATAAGATAGTGATTAATTTGAATGTAAACATGCCATCATTTGCACTAGACGAAAATTGTAGTAATCATTTTGTACATTATTTTGATTACATGTACATTTCAGCTTTGCCCTTAGGGCAGTGTGTGCATGTAAATGAGTTTCAATAAATGAATAAAGTTACATATATTAAGCCAAAAATAATATTTGAAAAACTTTAAGTAGACAGAGCTTGGATGGCTAAATTTTAGAATGACCAATAATTTTAATACTGTATAAAAAAATGCACAAATATTAAGTGCACAATTTTCTTGATATTTACTCCATTGGAAATGAATGTAAGCATAGAAGAGATTACTGAATTGGCTGAGTACCCCTCAGCTCATCAGCTGATGTTCAAAACAAAACGTGATTTTCGTAAGGATTTCATTAATAAAAAAAATTTTCGTTAACCGAATTGAAGATTCTTATGGAAGGTAATTCGTAAACCGAAGCGCTCGTTAACCGAGGGACCACTGTAAATATCAAGAAGGTTGGCTCTTTAATATTTTTGAAAGTTTTATATGAAAATTATTAGTCATTTTAACATTTATTTAACATATTGATAATATATGCAGTACAGGGAACTAGTTTTTGATGCGCCAATCAGCCACTTCACTCACCCACCAAAGCTTGTTTAACTTTGTTTACAGTGGAGGAAACATCTTGCTTGTAGGTCTCTTGAACACAGTATTTTTACGTTTTTACTTTACAATTATTGGTCATTCTGAAATTTATTAAACATATTGATAATAATAGCGCAGTGCAGTGTTGATTTAAATAAAATAATCTTTAATTACAGCTCGTGAACTTAAAATTTTAGTGGTGAAATTACTGTACTGCATCCAGCATGGGTCCAAAGAAATCTAGAAAGGCGATTTCAATTCAAGTGAAACAGGAAAATATTAAGAAACATGAAGAAGGCATTAGAACCGATGTACTGAGTAAAGAATGTGGCATGTCGGCACCAACTATTGTGTACAATTCTTGCGCAGAAAGAAAAATTTAAAGAAGTGAAAGTGAGAGATAAATCTACCAGCGTGTTTAAAGGTAGATCATTAATTGCAGAAACAGAGAGGTTACTTCTTATTTGGATTAAAGAAAAACAAATGAAAGGAGATTCCATTTCTACTGAATTTAATTGTGAAAAGAGCCAGGGATATACACGAACATTTGAAGGAAGATCAACCTAGTTTTTCTGACACTGAGTTTGAAGAGTTTAGGGCCAGCAAGGGCTGGTTCGATAACTTTAAGAAAAGAAGTGACATTTATAGTGTTGGTAAGCATGGTGAAGCTGCCAGTGCAGATAAAGAAGGAGCAGAAAAATTTGTAGTGGAGTTCAAGGAACTGATGGATGAAGAGAATTATCTTCCAAAGCAAGTTTTCAATGTGGATGAAACTGGGCTGTTCTGGAAGAAAATGCCCAAAAGGACATTCATCACCAGAGATGAAGCTTCTTTACCGGGGCATAAACCCATGAAGGACCGTCTCACTCTACTGCTTGGTGCCAATGTTTCAGGGGATTTCCGACTGAAGCCTATGCTTGTATACTACTCTGAGAACCCCAGGGTGTTCAAGCAACAAAAGGCGGTAAGACGACAACTTGGAGTTTATTGGAAGTCAAACCGTAAGGCATGGCTAACGAGACAGCTCTTGAATGAATGGGCAGTTGAGGTGTTTTGCCCTTCTGTGAAGAGTTACCTAACCACCAATTCCTTTAAAGGCTCTTCTCCTTCTGGTCATGACCCTGAACTTGCCAGCACTTTGGAGACTGGATTTGACTTTGTCAAAGAGTTGTTTTTGCCTCCCAACACTACATCAATTATGCAGCCAATGGACCAAAATGTAATCAGCAACTTCAAGAAGCTGTACATGAAGAAATGTTCAGAAGGTGTCATCAGGCAACTACCACCGATCCTGATCTATCACTGGCACAGTTCTTGAAGATGCAATACAACATCCTGGAGGCTGTAAAATTGATTGTGTCAGCATGGCAAGAAGTCTCCATTCGATCCCTGAATTTTGCATGGAAAGCACTGTGGCCAACAGCAGTCCATGATTTTGAGGGATTTGAGGAAGAAATGGAGTTGGACAAGGAGATTGTGTCCATTGGTCAGTCAATGGGACTCAAAGTGGAGAATGATGATGTTGAAGAGCTTGTGATGTCTCATGAGCAGGAACTTACTCCTGAAGACTTGCAGCAACTGGATGAGATGCTAGAAACAGACAGTGGTGAGGAGGAAAAGGAAAGTGATGACCATATGTCTTTTTCAGACCGAAAAGATGTTGTTCACCACTGGGAGATGTTCAGGAAACTGGCTTCAAGGCACCCTGATGTGGAAACAACAGAACCGATTTTGTGTACTGTGGAGGACAAAGTGGTCTCCTTCAAGAACCAGCTAATGATCAGGAGGAGAAATGCCCCACAATGAAAAATTGACAGTTTCCTCTCTAAAAGGCAGCGTGAGAAAGATGCTTCTCCTCATTGTTCCTCTTCAAAAAGGAGAGAGGATTTTCCTGTTGGAGAATCTGTCAGTCCAGAGGTTCCTGACAATATTATGGAAGGTGACTCACCTTCCAAGAAGCAGTAAAATGCTTCTCCTCCACCCCCACTTCCTTCTCTTCTCCTCCTCGACCCCCCCCCCTCACTTCTAATTCCCATCAGCATCATCAACCTTCTACATACACACCTCAAAGTAAGTGTACTTTACTGCATTTTCTTTTTACCTTGTATGTACCTTTCGGTGAGCTGGAACCAATTACCCAATATCCCATCGAAACAATGGATTCGGTTAACGAAATTTTCGGTTAACGAACGACCCTCTGGAACGAATTGTGATAGTTAACCAAGGGACCACTGTACTGTACAGCAGACAGCAGAATCTGAGCTGATCCTCTTGTATCTACATTTTCTTTTGGATCACACAGTGCTTCAAGGGCTGAGGTAAACTTTTCAAAATTTGCCTTCAATGGCTTCACAGCATCATGATGAGCACTCCATCTGGTCTGGTAGTCTTTTGACTGTCAGACCCATATTCTCCTTCAGCACCTCCCATCGATGAGGTGAGAATGAAAAGAAGGAATAGACTCTCTCCAAGGTTGAATTGAATTGAATTGAAACAGTTTATTTAGCCAGAAAAACACAGATACAGAGTGGATAATAATAACAATATTAACATGGCTGAGCCAGTTGAAAACCTGAGCTCAACAGCTGAGTGAAGAGAATTCCAGGCTCA
>NW_024737068.1:9852343-9866250 GCF_018991925.1 Homarus americanus
GGAGGGACCGACCGACCATCTGTTTCCCTGTGAAGAATATTTTTTTTTTTTATTAACTGGAGATATTTGTTTTAGCTCATAAAATTCATACAAATTACCCGGTCAGAATATAATTTACATTGCTGGAATTCTTATAATTTGATGATCATTTTGAATATAAACATCATATATTTTGCATTAGACATACAAATTTTAGATAAAAAATTTTCTCAGAGTAACTATGTTATCTTTTGTGCAAAATATATGACATTTATATTCAAAATATTCCTGGTCTTACAAGGAATCCAGCAATGTCAATTATATTATCCTAACTTTAATCTGAGGTATTATTTAATACTAAATGTTAAAAACTCTTGAAGGGAGGATTGGTGGGGGGTGGGGGGGAGGGTTGGGACTGACCGCGAGGTTGGAAGAGGGGGGGAGGCAAGGTGGGGTACTTTGATTGACAGATAGTGTCGTGAAGATTATTTTTTTTTTTATTAACTGAAGATATTTGTTTTAGCTCATAAAATTCATACAAATTACCCGGTCAGAATATAATTTACATTGCTGGAATTCTTATAATTTGGTGATCATTTTGAATATAAACATCATATATTTTTCATTAAACATACAAATTTTAGATAAAAATTTTTCTCTAGGTAACTATGTTATCTTTTGTGCAAAATATATGACATTTATATTCAAAATATTCCTGGTCTTACAAGGAATCCAGCAATGTCAATTATATTATCCTAACTTTAGTTTGAGGTATTATTTATTAAAATTTAGTGGTTTCCCCAAAAAATTTCTCAGAGGGAAGAGCCAGGGAGTGTAGTGTGAGAGGGGAGGGAGTCGAGTCCATTATTTGAATGGACATTAACTTGGCGACTGTATTTCTCTATTTCTCTTAAGTATTAATTGTGTGCATGTACCATCATAAAATTAAGATGTTATTTTTACTACAACATAGGTATGTGCCTTCAAAAAGTGGAGTTTGGGGGTCGGGCCGGTTTCTATTGGAATTAATCCCATATGTTCTGTTGTTCACTTAACGCGGATTTCACTTAACACGGGACCCTCTGGGTTCTATTGACCGCGTTAAGTGGGGTACAACTGTAATTTCAAACACCGCGCCATTGGCGATACTGAGCTTTCAAGGTCGTCTGAGGGAAGAGAGCGCTCCTTGCACATAGTGGGAGGTTGTGGAACTAGGCCTACATGATATTAAATATAATTTGCCGAATTAATAATGATGCGATTCATGAAGTTAAGGGACTATTATTGAATTTGAATTTATTATAGATCATTTATCAGTCTGAATAATGTTACGGGTGTCCCAAGGAGTTATTAGTTAGGCGGAAAATATGTCATGTAGGCCTAAGCTGACGCCTTGAGAGGACAAGAGGCGGGCTCTCTCTCAGTCACGGGGAAGCATTCAGACAAACAAGAAGTCCCTGCGCGTCCGTCACAGAAATAGTCACGTGGCCTAGTCACATGTGAGGCACTATTGCAGTATAACAAGTAAGTCTCATTCGATCTCAGACAGGGTTAGATAGGGCAGTGGTAAAGTTAACAAGAGCTAACAGTGAGTTCATTTCAGGGTTTCCGTCAGAACCCACTGACCGCGAGTTTGACTGTGAGAAATTGGCTGCGAGAGACTGACTGCCGTTTGAGACTGCCGTTGATGATTGAGGCTTGGCGATTGTCGCCTTCGGAACGATCAGTGTAGGCTTGTCACTGGATAGCGGGGTAGCAAAGGATCTCTTGAGTGAACGAGTGCTCCCGACAACTAAAACGACACGGGACCAGCATCAGCAGTGGGTGATCAGTTCTTACCACGTGGGTGCACAACACCACGTGTCCTTGGTCAGCTAGAAGTGTTACCTACTGGCCATAGACACCTGATGGCGTTCTCTCTTCCTGCCCATGGACGCACTGGGAGTACACTGAGGCTATATGAGTAAATTAATGGTCACACACTGAGACCATGAGTCTAGGACTCTAGGAGATACCTAGAGGAACATTTTATCTCCCTTATTACGGGTGTATGTTGAGTTGGGTGGAGCATGGTTCACGAGTATTGGTGGACCCAGTAACATATTAATAATAGTGACTATATTTGTGTGTAGTTAATACCATATCTCAGTTACTGATGTTATCTTGACGTGTGTGGTTTAATATTTCTTAAATAAATTTGATAGTATTGTTTTTTGAATGTTTCACTAAGCTGAACCAGAGTGATACTGTGATTTAATTCTTTTAATGCATTTAATTTTTCTTTATAATTCTGATCTCAGGTAACCTTTGTTCCCCAGAGTAGTGTTTAAGTTAGGTTAGGAATTGTGCATCTGTTGGGGTGATATAATTTTGTTGAAAGCCCTTAAGGCCTGTTTCATGTGTGCAAGCAACATTTCTTAATACTTTAAATTTATTGTTGCCTGAGTTTCTAATAATTTCAATATCATGTATAACTTTTATTCCCCAGAGTAGTGTTTTAAGTTCAAGTTAAGAGGTGCGCATATTGGTGTACCATTATTTGATTGTGTTTGTAGTGTTGGAGGGAATATAAGTGTCTAAATTTTACAGTGTGTCTCATTCATCCCAGTCACAGACGCTATCCTTCCACGGGTCACGGACAATTCATTTTGTTTAGTAGATTTAAGTGTTCTTGTGCTGGTTCGGGATTTTTCTCAAAGGGGCGCTTCCACTGCATTACCATCTAATAATCTTTAATAAACCCCAAGTCAAGTGAGAAATTAAAGTTCAGTAAATTCCGACCGGTTACATATATATATATATATATATATATATATATATATATATATATATATATATATATATATATACCCCGCTTAACACGGTTTCGCTTAGCGCGATTTCACGTATACGCGGTGCCTCGCCAGAGCCGAACTTTCACTTAACGCTGGTTTTTTCCACGTATACGCGCAGGGTGTCCGGCTCGAGATGCTATTTTTAGATTCGCCCCACCCCCACCCTGCCTGCCTGTTTTATCTCATAAAATTCATACAAATTACCCGGCCGGAATATAATTTCATTGCTGGAATTCTTACAATATGATGATCATTTTGAATATAAACATCATATATTTTGCATTAGACATACAAATTTTAGATATAATGTTTACTCTGAGTAAATATGTTATCTTTTGTGCAAAATATATGACATTTATATTAAAAATATTCCTGGTCTTACAAGGAATCCAGCAATGTCAATTATATTATCCTAACTTTAGTTTGAGGTATTATTTATTACTATAAAGGTAAATATTCTGGTTTTCCCACACATCTGGTAGGGAGGGCTGGTGGGGGGGAAGGGAGGGACCGACCGATCATCTGTTACCGTGTGACGAAAATTTTTTTTTTTTTATTAACTGAAGATATTTGTTTTAGCTCATAAAATTCATACAAATTACCCGGTCAGAATATAATTAACATTGCTGGAATTCTTACAATTTGATTATCATTTTGAATATTAACATCATAGATTTTGCATTAGACATACAAATTTTAAATATAATGTTTAGTCTGAGTAAATATGTTATCTTTTGTGCAAAATATATGACATTTATATTCAAAATATTCCTGGTCTTACAAGGAATCCAGCAATGTCAATTATATTATCCTAACTTTAGTTTGAGGTATTATTTAATACTAAACATTAAAATTTAGTTTTTTCACCCAACATCTCTTGAAGGGAGGATTGGTGGGGGGGAGGGTTGGGACTGACCGACCACCTGGCCTGGTTGGAAGAGGGGGGAGGCAAGGTGGGGTACTTTGATTGACAGATAGTGTCGTGAAGAATATTTTTTTTTTTATTAACTGAAGATATTTGTTTTAGCTCATAAAATTCATACAAATTACCCGGCCAGAATATAATTTACATTGCTGGAATTCTTACAATTTGATGATCATTTTGAATATAAACATCATAGATTTTGCATTAGACATACAAATTTTAGATATAATGTTTACTCTGAGTAAATATGTTATCTTTTGTGCAAAATATATGACATTTATGTTCAAAATATTCCTGGTCTTACAAGGAATCCAGCAATGTCAATTATATTATCCTAACTTTAGTTTGAGGTATTATTTATTAAAATCCAGTGGTTTTCCCCCCAAAATTTCTCAGAGAGGGAAGTGCCAGCAGTGTAGTGTGAGAAGAGGGGGAAGGAGTTGAGTCCATATTTGAATGGACATTAACTTGGCGACTGTATTTCTCTATTTCTCTTAAGTATTAATTGTGTGCATGTACCATCATAAAATTAAGATGTTATTTTTACTAGAACATAGGTATTGTGTCCGAAAAAGTAGAGTTTGGGGGTCGGGCCAGTCTCTATTGGAATTAATCCCATATGTTCTGTTGTTCACTTAACGCGGTTTTCACTTAACACGGTACCCTGTGGGTTCAATTGACCGCGTTAAGAGGGGTACTACTGTATATGGGAAAGACTTAACATTTATTCCCGCAGATAGGAGTGTTCACAATTTTATTTTATTTTATTTTTTTTTAAGTTCCAATTTAATGACCAAAAAAGCTCCTTATATGAACTTTCCCAGTATTTGTCGGCTGCAAAATATACTGATATAAGTTATGAAATAAATTTGAAACCAATTGCTTTTGCACTGTTGCTTGAAGAATTCAAATTTAGGAAGTTGGCAGCAGATATGGTCTGCAATTTTGTTGTGTCAGTTATTGACTAAGTTTGTGCTGGACTATGAGGACAGTTCAGAAGTAGACACGTGTTTTCCTGCTGCTATACAAGGGATTCCATATTCCCTGTACAACTCATTTTTGGAAATGTTATAGAAAGCCCCAAAACTAAAAGCCCAGCTAAGGAAGCAAGCCACTAATAATGCTTCAAGTGGTAGCGCTTATTTAATGCTACGTTCTTCCCCTGTTTCTCCTGCTTTCTTTGATGAACAAACATTAGTTACGTATAGATCAGCTGTTGAGCAAGCTATTAATATTACTGTTCTTAGGATTCCTCAGACCTTTTGGAAATTTAAAAGAGGAAGGTCTAACAGGGGGAACAGGACCAGCTGCTAGGTTCAGTTAACACCTAAAGGAAACTTTAGAGGAGAAAACAATTCAAGACGTAGTAAGGGTGGCCGTTTGTTCAGAAGTGGAAGGAGACCTTATTCAACCACATCAGCGGTCATTCCCTCCCAATGAAGCCAGACAGCTGGGTCGTCTAGGGGGTTGGGACAATAGGTGGACTTCTTCCATATTGGCTTACAAGACAATCAAAAGGGGCCTCACATGGACTTGGTTGAGGCGCCCTAACCTAGCGTTACCAAAAAGGGGTAAAAAACAAACCCCCTTACTCACAGAATTTGTAATTCAACTGTTAAACATGAGGTGTGATAGAACTGTTGCAGTCAGAGAAATGTTTCATGTCTCGCCTATTCCCAGTCCCCAAGACAAGCAGCGACAACTTGAGGTGGATTTTAGATCTTTCTGTCCTGAACAAGTTCATTACCAAAACAAGTTTCAAGATGCTCACTTACGATTATCTGAGGCATCTACTTCCGCCCAATGCTTGGATCTAGAAGATGCCTACGGTATTATGACGTGCCTGTTGCTCCCAGGTCCAGAAAGGTTCTTGTATTCGCAGTGGGGGATGTAAGTTACCATTTTACAGTGATGCCATTTGGCCTGACAATTGCGTCAAAAGTGTTTACAAAACTGGCAAACCTCCCCAGAGACATCCTTGCAAAGGAGGGCATCAGAACTTTTGCTTATCTGGACGATTCGCTGATAGTGGGAAACTCTTTCGAATATTGTCAAAGGGCAACCCAACGTACACTAGTACTACAGTATTTCAAAACCTAGGATTAAAGATAAACCAGGTCAAATCTAATCTCATACTATGTGAGAAATTGGATTGGTCAGGTGTCCATTGGGACATTAATCAGCAGTCAGTCAATCTACCAGGAGCAAAGGTAACAGATGTGATAAACCAAGTTGAAGCCTTTTGTGCAAAGAAAGAGGTTTCTTGGCACAATTGGGAAAAACTACTGGGTCTGTTGAATTTTGCCACAATAGTAGTTCCTTTGGGCAAGTTAAGGAAGAAGCAACTAACTAATCTGGGGTCGAATCTGCTTCACAGAAACAGAAATTTTGCTCTTTTTCTCCCTATTCACAAGAATCTTCTGTCTTGGTGGAAAAATTGGGACAATCTAATCGGTTCCTCTCCCTGAGTTCCGCCTGAAACAGACTTGGTTGTTTGTACTGATGCGTCTGAAATAGGATGGGGATACCATTCCTCAAAAGGGGAATTCAGTCAAGGGAAGTGGAGCAACTCCCTTTGGGACAAACACATAAATGTAAAAGAATTAGCAGTGGTCCTATTCTTTTTGTTGGCAAACCCAAATTTAAAAAATATGACGATCCTGTTTGCCATGAACAACAAAACGCCAGTGTTTTGTCTCAATCATCAAGGGTCAACCAGATCTTGATCACTTCTAAAACTGTTAGAAAAAGTTTTCAAAGTTTGTGTAACACAAACACTTTACATCAAAGCAACTCACATACCGGGAGTACAAAACAATTGGGCAGATGTATTTTCCTGTCTCAGACCAGTATCGACGGAAACAGATTGGTCCCTAAAGGTATCAGAGTTCAAGTGTCTAGTGAGGAAGTTTGGAACTCCAAAAATAGATCTCTTTGCCTCCCTAAAAAAATCACAAGATGCCACTTTATGCATCTCTGGAACGATCGAATCTTTTAGGAAATGCTCTACTCATAAATTGGAACCGTTGGAATTCAATCTATTTGTTCCCACCTGTGAAAATGTTGCCCAAAGTGGTTCACAAACTCAAATCTTTCCAAGGCAAGGTCCTCTTAATTGTACCATATTGGATCCTACAACCTTGGTGCCTGGATCTGTTGGACTGGTGCCTGCATCCACTACAGTTGCAACAAGGATGTCTAGACCAGGTACTGCATTCTAAGTTTGAGATATCCTTGGCACTTCACTCTTGGAGTTTCTCAAAAGAAGTTTAAATAGATTGTTTTTTAATTCCAATATAGCTAACCAAGTGATAGCAGGTCATAGACCCCAAACTCCTATGCAATATGAGAAAGCTTGAAAACTTTTTCAACAATTTATCAAGTTAACGACTCCTGACACATTGTTGGAAACAGTTGTGTTAGAATTTTTAGAATTTCTGTTCAGAGTTAAAGGCCTTCAAGGATCGACAATTGCATCTTATATATCAGCATTGGTTGACCCTCTGGCTTGGGGTTTTAAATATTACATTGAACCCAAGGATTTATTAAATTCTAAGGTTGTCCTTTTTCTTACAGAGACCTCCTTGGCCTAAGAGAATCCCACCTTGGTCTCTAGAAAAAGTTACTAAATTTCTTATGAGGCCTAATTACAATACAGTGGTCCCTAGGTTAACAAACGCAATTCGTTCCAGAAGGTCGTTCGTTAACCGAAAATTTCCTTAACCAAAACCATTGTTTCAAGGGGATTTTGGGTAATTGGTTCCAGCTCACCAAAAATTACATACAAACTAAAAATGAATTCAGTAAAGTACACTTACTTTGAGGTGTGCATGTAGAAGGCTCCTGGTTGATGGTAATGATGATTGGAATTAGAAGTGGGGGTGGAGGAGAAGGGAGAAGAGAAGGATGTGGGGGTGGAAGAGAAGTCACCCCATGCTTCATGCCGCCATTTCACCCATAAAATTTTAAGTTCACTAGGTGTAATTCAAGATTATTTTCTTTAAATCAACACTACACTGCACTGCACTGTATATTGTCAATATGTAAAATAAATTTCAGAATGACCAATAATTGTACTGTAAAAATAGTTTATGTTCTAGAGAGTCTCAAGCAAGATGCTTCCTCCACTGAGCAGAAACACAAACTGATGCCATTCTGGGTGAGTCAAGTGGCTGTTTGGATTGCTAAAAACTAGTTCCCTGTACTTCAATTATGTTAAATAATTGTTAAAATGACTAAAAATTTCAATATAAGACATGGAAAATTATTGAATAGTACAACCTTCATATATACTTATTTGGTAACGAATTTAAGCCCTAAAACCGATTACTGTATTGGCGGACTAATACTCCAGCTGGTGAGCAGGCGAAAACATGTTGAGAAGAATTTGTAAGGATTTCGTTTACCGAATTTTTGTTCGTTAATCGAGTTGAAGATTCTTATGGAAGGTAATTCGTTAACCGAAATTTTGTTAACCGAGGCGTTCTTTAACCGAGGGATCACTGTATAAATCTGATCCCGGACAGATTGCTCCAAAAGGCAGCCTTCCTTCTAGCAATAGCAACAGGTATGAGAATCAGTGAATTGATTTCAATTTCCAATAATCCATCATTATTGGTATATTCTGAGGAATATGTCACCCTTTTTCGTACGGAGATCCTAAGAAAAAATAAAAGGGAGGATTTTCAAGCTCGACCTATTAGGATAAAACGCCTTATGGATGAGACATGGGTTCCTCATATATTGTGCCCAGTTAAAAATCTTCTGGAATGGTTAACCAGATTTCCTAATCGTGACCCCTATGACAAAATATTTAACTCAGTGAATCAAGCAGACCCTGGTATGAAATTTTTGGCACATGACACCAGGAAATATGCATGGTCTGTGGCCCTTCTGCCCCATATGAGCCTCAGTCAGATCAAAGAAGTGGGCTTTTGGAGATATTCAAAAAATAAAAAAAACAGCTACCTTCATCTATCTCTGAAAGATGCTTCACATGTGATGGTGCTGGGGTCCCCTCCCCCACCTAGTCATTCTCCACAACCAGGACCTTTTTCCTCATCAGAATAAAGTGAGTATCCTCATTGATATATGTAAATTAACATTTTACCCTCTGGTAAATGTTCCTAATATTGGAAAATATTCCAAACGGTTTATAATCATAATCTGGACCTAAGCTAGCGGAGCCTTGTATGCAATGTCACCTCCCTCTTCACCTCCTGCGCGGGTATTCAAGCTAGGCTTCGCATTCTGGATTGAATAAGAAGCCGTTTTTTTCTAAAAACCAGTTTTTGTGATATACAGTGAACCCTCGCTTTACGCGGTTTCACTTTATGCGTTTCTACATTTACATTTACGCGGTGCCCTGCCAGAACCGGAATTCCCACTTTACACGGTGCATCCATATACGCGGGTGAAGTATAATTTTTTTATTTAGCTCATAAAATTCATACAAATTACCTGGCCAGAATATAATTTACATTGCTGGAATTCTTACAATATGATGATCATTTTGAATATAAACATCATGGATTTTGCATTAGACATACAAATTTTAGATCTAATGTAATAATTTGGTTTACACAAAGCAAATATTTTATCTTTTGTGCAAAATATATGACGTTTACATTCAAAATATTCACTGACCTGCAAGGAATCCAGAAATGTCAATTATATTATCCTAACTTTAGTCTGAGGTATTATTTATTACTAAAAGTTAAAATCTAGTTCTTTCACCCAACATTTCTCTGGTAGGGAGGGAAGGTGGGGAGTGGGGGGAGGGTTGGGACCGACCGACCATCTGGCGCGGTTGGAAGAGGGGGGAGGCAAGTTGGGGTACTTTGATTGACAGATAGTGTCATGAAGAATATTTTTTTTTTTATTAACTGAAGATATTTGTTTTAGCTCATAAAATTCATACAAATTACTGGACCAGAATATAATTTACATTGCTGGAATTCTTACAATATGATGATCATTTTGAATATAAACATCATGGATTTTGCATTAGACATACAAATTTTAGATCTAATGTAATAATTTGGTTTACACAAAGAAATGTATTTTATCTTTTGTGCAAAATATATGAAGTTTACATTCAAAATTTTCCCTGACCTGCAAGGAATCCAGAAATGTCAATTATATTATCCTAACTTTAGTCTGAGGTATTATTTATTACTAAACGTTAAAATCTAGTGTTTCACCCAATCATTTCTCAGAGAGGTAGGGGCCAGTGAGCTGGGAAGAGGGGGGGGGGGTGATTTGAGTCCATTATTTGAATGGACATTAACCTGGCGACTGTATTTCTCTTAAATATTAATTGTGTGAGCATACCATCATAAAATTTAGATGTTATTTTTACTACAACATAGGTATTGTGTCGGAAAAAGTGGAGTTTGGGGGTCGGGCCAGTCTCTATTGGAATTAATCCTATATGTTCTGTTGTTCACTTTACGCGGTTTTCACTTTCCGCGGTACCCTGTGGGTTCAATTGACCGCGTAAATCGGGGTACTACTGTACTGTATATACTTGTCACACTTGCCAGATGCTTCTGGTGTTATTGTACAGGGGTACCTAGTGATAGCACTAGGATCCAGCTTCCTCTATCAAGGAATAAATAATTGAAATTGAATTGAAATTGCAACGCTGATAACCCACCCATCTCCACCCCTCGAGAGTTGACTTTTATTTACTGCTCCCTCTAAGGCAAGAGATGAAGGTGGCAGTGCGTGCGATGGGGGGTGAAGGAGGGGGGTTTTGACAATTGCAATTAAATGCCAGGTAGTGACGCGTCGTCCTAATATTACTTATTAAGTAATTATTAGATGTTTTAATTGCCTGTATGTTGGCCTGGCGCGTTATTGCTAGGCATTAACATAGCTAGGTTTAAGCTAGGCGTCACATCCTAGACTGTATCACAAAAACTGTTTTTTAGAAAAAAATGGCTTTATTAATTAATAAATAACAAATAAACAATATTGTGTCGAGTTATACAGGTAGTTCTGCTATAACGCGATAATTGTGTTCTTGTAAAATATCGTGTTATAGAAAATCGCGTAATAGAAATAACAGGGCTTATGGAGAAAATAGGGTTAGGTGCAGATTACTCGAAATCGAAAAGATTTAGTAGTTAGTCTAACACAAAGGATAGCACGGTCTAAATAAATGTTACATTCATATCTAATAATGAAATCATACAGTAAATGTAACACTTTACTTGATGGGGGAGAAGGGTGATTTTGAGGTTGATAAAATCGAGCTTCTCTTCTAGTGTTATATCCTTTCTTTTACGATCATCACCAGGAATTTTATCACCGGAACGCTTCTTGTTGATATTCTTCTTTACTATATTCACAAAATTGGAGAAATAGTAAGCAAAAATCGCGTTATAGCAAACAAGCGTTCGCGTTATACAAATATCGTTCCTAATTCATAAATCGCGTTAGAGCAAATTCGCGTTATCAAAACACGCGTTATAGCAGAAATCACTGTATTAGGAATGTCAGAGGCAGTAGTGGGAGTGGGAGACAAATCTTTTTAGGGGATGAGCAGTCAGTTTCTTCCCCCAAGGGTCTCTCCCCTTCCTCACTCCACCACCAATATCTTCCTTACTCCTTACTGTATTTTGAAATGTTATGTAACATAATGTTGAAGGAATACAATACAGGTACAGTATTACCCCGCCTAACGCGGTTTCACTTAACGCGTTTTTTCATATACGCGGTGCCTCGCCAGAGCTGAACTTTCACTTAACACGGATTTTTTCCACATATACGCGGTGAGTGTCCGGCTCGAGACGCTATTTTTAGATTTGCCCCACCCGCCACCCTGCCTGTTTTAGCTCATAAAATTCATACAAATTACCCGGCCAGAATATAATTTACATTGCTGGAATTCTTATAATTTGGTGATATTTTGAATATAAACATCATATATTTTGCATTAGACATACAAATTTTAGATAAAATGTTTTCTCTGAGTAAATATGTTATCTTTTGTGCAAAATATATGACATTTATATTCAAAATATTCCTGGTCTTACAAGGAATCCAGCAATGTCAATTATATTATCCTAACTTTAGTTTGAGGTATTATTTATTACTAAAAAGTTAAATACAGTATTCTGGTTTTCCCACACATCTCCTTGGGACGGTTGGTGGGGGGTGGGGGGGAGGGAGGGACCGACCGACCATCTGTTACCCTGTGAAGAATATTTTTTTTTTATTAACTTAAGATATTTGTTTTAGCTCATAAAATTCATACAAATTACCCGGCCAGAATATAATTTACATTGCTGGAATTCTTACAATTTGGTGATCATTTTGAATATAAACATCATATATTTTGCATTAGACATACAAATTTTAGATAAAATGTTTTCTCTAAGTAAATATGTTATCTTTTGTGCAAAATATATGACATTTATATTCAAAATATTCCTGGTCTTACAAGGAATCCAGCAATGTCAATTGTATTATCCTAACTTTAGTTTGAGGTATTATTTATTAAAATTTAGTGGTTTCCCCCAAAAATTTCTCAGAGAGGGAAGAGCCAGCAGTGTTGTGTGAGAAGAGGGGGAGGGAGTTGAGTCCATTATTTGAATGGACATTAACTTGGCGATTGTATTTCTCTATTTCTCTTAAGTATTAATTGTGTGCATGTACCATCATAAAATTAAGATGTTATTTTTACTACAACATAGTTATGTGTCTTCAAAAAGTGGAGTTTGGGGGTCGGGCTGGTTTTTATTGGAATTAATCCCATATGTTCTGTTGTTCACTTAACGCGGGACCCTCTGGGTTCTATTGACCGCGTTAAGTGGGGTACAACTGTATTAAATAATAGAAAAAAATGCAATATATAATTTGTATAATGATAAGAACTTCTGTGGTGAACTGAATGGTAGCAGTTTGCTCATAAATTACCAACTCATGAATTATAGGAATAGAATATGAATTATATTAAGACACTGTACAAAACTACATTTGGTGTATAGCCGGGGAGAGGATGTGGAGAGGAAGGAGGGAGGGAGGACAACTCTCCATCTCCAGCTCTGTAGCCAGCGATCCCTTTATAGCAATAGTATGCAGTTCACCATAATTCCCATATTATTTAGGCCCATTAGGTACTAGGGTAATAAAACATTATAATTTTTTTTATTAATCCCCCCCCCCAAAAAAAAATCCCACATTCAATCCCGGAAGAGTTATTGCTCTATAGTATATTCTCAGTCTCTTGTTTACAGAGAGGTAACAGCTGACATCACTCTTCCTAATAATGTTTTTAGCACTCACCATCTCTCAATCACCATTGATGCTACTGCTCAAGAGGGTCGGTGCTTACCACAGGGTCTCTCTTGAGCACTTATTAAATAATATTGTAGTGTATTTTTCAGAACTTAATAAATATTATTGTAGTGTATAATAGTGATGTCATGGTTGTCAGATTTCAAAGCTCTGCAGTTGTAGTTATGAGGAAGTCAGAACTGCATGATTGCGGTTTCAGTTGTTTGGTTTAACTTTAAACTTGGATTAATGATGTAACCTGTGTGAACTTTTCAACTGATCTTCCTGAAATTTTATCCTGTGAAAAAAACATAATTTTGAGCAACATATTTACTCTAGTGTACAATTTGTACTCAAATGTACTAAGCTAATGGACTAAATTTTTTACCTCTAGTGCAAACTTTAAGATGTTTGTACTCAAATTAATTGCTATCATGCAGGGATTCCTGCAGTACAAGTTATATTCTGTTAAGTCAAATCTGTGACATTTTATAAGAGATAAACTTTAAGGGGTGCTCACAGCCAGCAAGGGAGATTAGTTGTCAGTGGAGGAGGAGGGGTGGTGCAGGTCAGTGATTCAGGATTATACAAGACAGGGAATTTAAGTTTTTCTCTAATAAAATGTCACTAACTTGACTAAGCAAGAATATAACTTGCATTGCTGGAACTCTTGTAAGATAGCAATTAATTTGAGTATACGCATCATAGTTGGACTAGACATACAAATTTTAGTATTTAACTTAGTACATTTGAGTACAGGTTGTACATTAAAGTACCGTCATGTTTTGCCCAAAATTATGTCATTTTAATGGAGAAAACAAAAGCAAGAGGTTTTTGCTCATCAGATTGTCCAGTACTACAGGTTGACAATCCCTTATCCGAAA
>NW_024737068.1:9866350-9888010 GCF_018991925.1 Homarus americanus
CATTTTGAATATAAACATCATGGATTTTGCATTAGACATACAAATTTTAGATCTAATGTAATAATTTGGTTTACACAAAGCAAGTATTTTATCTTTTGTGCAAAATATATGAAGTTTACATTCAAAATATTCCCTGACCTGCAAGGAATCCAGAAATGTCAATTATATTATCCTAACTTTAGTCTGAGGTATTATTTATTACTAAATGTTAAAATCTAGTGTTTCATCCAATCATTTCTCAGAGAGGTAGGGGCCAGTGAGCTGGAAAGAGGGGGGGGGGGATTTGAGTCTATTATTTGAATGGACATTAACCTGGCAACTGTATTTCTTTTAAATATTAATTGTGTGAGCATACCATCATAAAATTTAGATGTTATTTTTACTACAACATAGGTATTGTGTCGGAAAAACTGGAGTATGGGGGTCAGGCCAGTCTCTATTGGAATTAATCCCATATGTTCTGTTGTTCCATTTACGCGGATTTCACTTAACGCAGTACCCTGTGGGTTCAATTGACCGCGTAAGTAGGATGCTACTGTATATATACACATCTAATATACTCATTCACACTATTTTATAATCGCCAGTCATGTACTGAATATTCTATATAAAAAAATTTTTTAAATGAATTATTTATGGTGCTGTAGGGAATTGTCGATGGTATTAATGTTGTCTAGCACTCAGGATGGAAGGAAACTCTAATGTGGTTTTCTTATATAATATAAGTTATATGATAGACAGTCTGGTGCTGGAGATGCCGTGTGGTGGGGAGCTGCTCAGTAGAAGACGTTCGGTGAGTAGCGTGTTGAAGGAGGTAGATGTGCAGGAGCTTCGTTAGAGAAGATGTTGCCTGTTGCTGGCCTCCTGGTTGAATAAATGGTGACAGCGTGGAGCTTGCTGGAGGAGGTGTTGCTTGTTCAGGAAGATGGGCAGAATGAGAGTTGGTTGGTGAGGAAGCTCAGAGAAGGACAGCTGGTGGGTCGCCATGCTCGCTGGCGGGAGCGAGGACCGCCAGGCAGGCGAGGAGAAGCGAAGGCAGCCAGGCAGCGGCGGAGGAGGAGGTGTTGCTTGTTCAAGAAGAATGGTCAGAATGAATCTCAATGGAGAGACAGAGCTTATATACCCAGCAGCAGCCGCCAGTCCTCTATGAATCATGTTGGGAAAACCCAGAAAGTTGCCGGTGACTAGTTTCGTTGCTAAGCAACGGTAACATCTGGTTGGTTGCTAGGGAAGGCGGTAGCAGGTGGTGGCTGTGGCTACGCAGTTGTAGGGGAGACGTCCACTACAATACTCCCCCTTCCCTCCAGGCGGTGTAGGAGACTTGTTGTCTGTAGAGTTGCTTAGCACATGTGAGGCAGACCGGGCGGTGCATGCCTCATGTGAGACAACGGCGATGGCGTGATGAGCCGATCGCTGAAATACAACTGTCTAGATACACACTATCTGTGGGAGAAGGGAGAAAAAGGGTGTGTGGAGGCGATGAATGTTGTGCTTCCCTCACGACAGGTACAGGGTCGTCAGATGCGCCTGCTGGGGTGTGTGTGGGCCTGGGTCAGGAGCAGGGGCTGCGTCAGCAGAAGCGGATTAGGGCTCGTGACAGCAGCTGGGTCCACGACAGCAGCAGGGTGCAGGACATTAGCAGGGAGTACCTGAGGGAGAAAAGAGGGGGTGTGGAGGCGATGGATGTTGTGTGCTTCCCTCACGGCAGGTACTGAGTCGTCAGATGCGCCTGCTGGGGTGTGTGGGCCTGGGTCAGCTTCTGAGGCAGGACGGGTGTGCTGGGGTCGTAGGATGTGGTGCTTGGGGCAGGAAGAGGAGCCGGTGTCTGCTTGAAGACTGGGAGCGTGATCAGTGTCTCCTCCATCCTGTGTGAGTGCTAATCTCCGGGAGTCACCATTGTAGGGGTATCGAGATATTAATGTTGTCTCGCACTCAGGATGGAAGGAAACTCTAATGTGGTTTTCTTGTATAATATAAGCTATATGATAGACAGTCTGGTGCTGGAGGTGCCGTTTGGTGAGGAGCTGCTCAGTAGAAGACGTTCGGTGAGTAGCGTGTTGTTGAAGGAGGTAGATGTGCAGGAGCTTCGTTAGAGAAGATGTTGCCTGTTGCTGGCCTCCTGGTTGAATGAATGCTGGATAGCTAGGAGCTTGCTGGAGGAGGTGTTGCGTGCTCAGGAAGATGGGCCAGAATGATAGTTGGTTGGTGAGGAAGCTCAGAGGAGGACAGCTGGTGGGTCGCCATGCTCGCTGGCGGGAGCGAGGGCCGCCAGGCAGGCGAGGAGAAGCGAAGGGAGCCAGGCAGCGGCGGAGGAGGTGTTGCTTGTTCAAGAAGAATGGTCAGAATGAGTTCTCAATGGAGAGACAGAGCTTATATACCCCGCAGCAGCCGCCAGTCCTCTATGAATCATGTTGGGAAAACCCAGAAAGTTGCCGGTGACTAGTTTCGTTGCTAAGCAATGGTAACATCTGGGGACAGCTCTCGCTTGGTTGCTAGGCAACGGCACATTGGAATGTGGTGGCAGGTGGTGGCTGTGGCTACGCAGTTGTAAGCAGTAGTAGGGGAGACGTCCACTACAGTGCATTAGGGTACTGGCCACTTCAGACACAAAGACGGGCTATAAATAGCCTTCTTATCTCCCCTCCATCTCTCACCTTCAGCCAGAGGGAAGGGTCTTGGTAAATAACTTTTGTTTGCTTATTTTCCATTTACTTGAATAGATTTACCAAATTATTTGTTTATTTATTTATTTTTAATATACTGTAATATATTAAACACACTGTAATTATTTTCTTTAATTTATAAACCTGTTTTGCAACAAAGGAATGTTCTCCAGTAGTGTTTCATTAGGATTTGAGTGAAAAATATTACGTATTTACTACATACATTTATTACACAAACATATTTTTATATACTGTATGTATACATATATACACATGTACACATTTAATATACTAATTTACACACAATTGCAGTTTAATTGTTTCTCTTACTTTGACAACACAACATACATACAGTATATTGTTTCTCACTTTTGATCTTTTTTTGTATTTATTTATGGTTAGTTATTTAAAATAAGGCCAATTCACTTCAAGTAATGGCATCAAATGTTACCGGCTGGTGTAGTGTAAACACTAGTGACATCACTTAAGTGTCTGTTATTTAACTGTCGGTAGTTTCAAGAATTAACTCAGTCATTTACTGAATATTCTTTGTAAAAAAATAAATTTTAAATGAATTATTTATAGGAAATATGTATTATTGTCAGTAAATATACCGATATGCATTACTGACCACCTCGACGGCTAAAAACAGCCCAATCTCGTGGTCACTTTCCCTTTCTTGTCTCCTCACTGGCAAATGGGGGGAGGGGCGTGGGGAGGGGTGCGTTATGATACCTGTGTTTATTACAGGGGTATATTGTTCTTTTACGGTATGTTAGACAGGTTTATAATACATTTTTATTATTTTAATATACCGGTAATCTTAATTTTAATCCAGCTCCCCAAACGTAAGTTTCAGTATAAAATAATTAGTGGTAGGACCTTGTGAGTGGTTTACGATGTTTCCATCACCACTCTTGACACGCTAAACCGCAATATTTAAGAGGTAAGAATTTTATATCTGGTGCTTGAGACGACCCCCTAACTTTGGGCTAATTTTTTTAAGGTTCAAATTTCGTCTTATTGGCTGAGATATACAGTATATCACAAAACTGGTTTTTAGAAAAAAAAATTATAATACAAATTGGGATTTAGTTTATTATTTATATGAAAATGTAATTTAATTTTTTTTTATTATATGTTGGTCATAGATACGAATGAAATAAGGACGTAAATTGAATTGGGTCCTAAATTAACTAAGGTTTTAAATATGAAAAGTTGTTGGTCGAACCGTTGTTATCGGAGGCTTTACTGTATCTTACTCAAGGCTGGGAAGACTGATATGGGGCAGTAATTCTTGAAGAGTCTTTTGTTCCCAGATTTTTTATATGCTAGGTGAACTTTAGCAATTTTCAGTTTATCCGGAAAGACACCACTAGTGAAGGAGGAGTTACAAAAGTGGAGGAGAACAGGTAGTAATAAGTGGGCCACTTTCTTAATGATCCTCATTGGTATATTGTCTTTGCCTACTGCTGCATCTTTGAACATTTTTATGATGGCCAGTAATTCATCTGCTGTGACAGGGGATAGGAACAGCTGGTTCTAATCATAGTATTCAGTTTCTTGAGCAGGAAGAACCTGTTGAGACTGACTTCATCCTATCCACATTTGACAACCACTTCCACCTGGGGCAAGAGTGTTGGTTGCTATGAGTGGAAACAGGCTGCTGTCAACTGCCACGCAGCTGATGGATAACATTGAGAGTAAGGATGATCCCAACAGGTCTTGGATAACATTGGTCAGATCTAAGTCTTCTTTGTTTTCTACAACATCTAATTCTGTGGATTCCTTATTCAAGGTATTTCACAAAAATGTTTCTAAACTTCCTAATTCTCAGCACTTACAAAGAGACAGGAAGGACAAGAAACTGTGGATTATCATGGATTATCATTCATTGTTTCTAGAAGGTGATACTACACTTTCTTGGCCTAATATTTGCCCAAAGATGATCTCTGAAATAGACGAAGTCTGGCTAATGTATTGAAAGACTTAACATTCATTCCCACAATTATGATGTTTGTGCTGAACTATGAAGAAAATTCAGAACTGGACAAATGTTTTCCTGCTGCTTTACAAGGGACCCTATATTCCCTATACAACTCATTTTTGATATGTTGTTGAAAGCCCTAACACTAAGTCCAGCTAAGGGAGTAAGCCACAAATAATGCTTCAAGTGGTAGTGCTTATTTATTGCTACATTCTTCCCCCCTTTCTCTTGCCTTGTTTGATGAACAATCATTGGTTAAATATAGATCTGCTGTTGAGCAAGCTCTTAATATTACTGTTCCCAGGAGTCCTGAGACCTTTTGGAAATCTGAAAGATGAAGGCTTTACAGGGGAATAGGACAAGCTGCTCAGTTCAGTTATCAACCTAGAGAAAACTTTAGAGGAGGATATAATCAAAAATGTAATAGGGGTGACGGTTTGTTCAGAAGCGGAAGGAGACCTTATTTCACATCAGCATCCACTCCCTTCCAATGAAGCCAGACAGATGGGTCGTCTAGGGGGTTGGGAAAAAAGATGGACTACTTCCATATAAGCTTACAAGACAATCAAAGGGGGCCTCACATGGACTTGGTTGAGGCTCCCTTCCCTGACGTTAAAAAAAAAAAAAAAATACGTACAGAATTTGTAATTCAACTATTAAACAGAGGTATCATAGAACTGTTACAGTCAGAGATATGTCTTATGTCTCGCCTATTCCCAGTCCCTTAGAAAGGCAGCGACAAATTAAGATGGATTTTGGATCTTTCAGTCCTGAACAAATTATATATACAGTTAACCCTCACTTTACGCGGTCCCGCATTCCGCGTTTCCACGTTTACGCGGTGCATTGCCAGAACCTTACGTGCTCACATTACGCGGTACGTTAACCCCATTACGCGGAGAGTGTCCGGCGCGACGCTATTTTTAGATTCGCCCCACCCACCACCCGCCCGCCTGCCTGCCTGTGCTCCTCGCCTCTCCCTCCTCCTCCCTCCGCTTGGGCAAGCGGCGCGGTAAGGTTGCGCAGTGTGTGTCTTTGTTGCGTTATCACTGACGTCATATGACGTATCAGACCTGTGATTGGCCATGCATCCCTACCCCCCTCTGCTGCTAGCTGTAATTGGCTTAAAGTATTATGACGTGTCCACCCGGGGGAGGGAGGGAGGGAGGAAAGACGACGCTTGACCTAGCCGCGGCAGTTTCATCCCTCAAGGCCACTCCGTGTAAACGCGCATCCATTGTTCCGTAAAATGGCTTCCGCCGGACCACCACCCCCAGAGAGAAACCTTTCCTTACCTGGACCCAGCGGCACTAAGCCAAAGAAGACACGACGTTCCTTAAGCTACGAGGTGAAGTATACCATCATCCAAGAGTTGGAGAAAGGAACAAGGCAGGTTGATTTGGCGCGCCAGCATGGTGTGAATGAATCTACGATTCGAACAATAAAGAAGGATGCAGCCAAGATAAAGGAGCACATGAAGATCACAAAGTCAAAGTCTACAGGTGCTTCTATGATCAAGTATTTTCACAACCAGGTGCTTCTCAAGACAGAAAAATTACTTGTGAGGTACTTGGTGCGTCAGGCGCGACGGAACATGGCGGTCGACACGCGCTCTGTTAAGGACTACGCACGTGAACTGTACATCGCAGTGGCACGAAAGATGGGAATTACAGAGCCCAAACCCTTTAATGCTTCCTCTGGGTGGTTACAGAGGTTTAAGATCCGGAACAAGATCACCAATATAAACATTGGTGGTGAAGAAGCGAGTGCTGACCGTGCTGCGGCTCGGGAATTTCCTCCATTTTTACGTGAGATTATGGAGGAAGGACAGTACAGTGACGACCAGGTGTTTAACATGGACGAATCTGGTCTTTTCTGGAAAAAGCTACTTTCCAAGTCCTTCGTTGCAAAGAATGCCAGCAGGATTCGGGGCAGGAAGATGCAGAAGGAACTCATCACCGTCCTGTTTACCACCAATGCCTCCGGTACCTGTAAGCTCAAGTTATCGGTGGTCCACACAGCACGCAAGCCGCACGCCTACAAAACCATGGACATGACCAAGCTAAATGTCCACTGGCTGACCGCACGTAAGGCGTGTATGTTCTCTACACTGTCCCTCTCCTGGTTTGATGACTGTTTTGTTCCCGATGTAAAGAAATTCTGTGAGCGACAGAATGTGCCATTCAATATTTTGTTGCTGCTGGACAATGCACCAGGACACTCGCCCCTACTGTTAGATCGTCACCCCAACGTAAAAGTGGTCTTCCTTTCTCGCAACACTACGTCTATATTACAGCCCATGGACCAAGAGTTAATCTGTAATGTAAAAGCTGCATTCTCAACAAAAAAATTCCAGCTCCTGAACGACTACACCAACACCAGGGAAGAGTTGCGTAACCTGAGTGACACCACCACCGATAGCAAGAGCGAAGAAGATGAGGATCAACAGTTGGCACAGCAAATAATACTGTTCAAACATTTCTGGAGAGTATTTAACATCAAGAAAGCTGTGGACTTCTTGGTGGAGTCATGGGATCAGCTGTTTGCTGCTACAATTCGTCACGCATGGAGACATGTGTTGCATGGAATACCAGGTGAGAGGAGGAGTCAATCTGTGACTGGTGAGGTTCAGAATGTTGCAGTAGCAGTGGACCTTGCCAGAGAAGCTGCGCAGACTGTTACAGTTCCAGGCTTCTCCGAGACCACCAACGACGACATCCTGGAGGTGATCAGAGACCCTGAAGTGACTGCCGACGAGATGTTGGAAGAAGAACACGTCAGCGAAGAGGAGGAAGAAGGTGCGTCATTCTCCGAAGAACACAGTTTAAGTCATAGTGATATTAAGGGTGCCATGGAGTGTGCAGAGAAAATGAAGTCCTTCCTTTCCCGCGACAATGACGATGACCGCTATGAAGTCTTCCATACCCGGCTGGTGCAGGCTATGGAGCCGTACATCAAGGTGTATCACGACATCAACACCAGCCGTCAGCAAAGCATAACAGATTTCTTCGCCCGCAACCCACCACAGCCAGCCCAAGCCAGTGATAGTGACAGTGAAGATGACTTTGAGGGATTTGTCAGGGAAGCCCTGACAACTGTAAGTGACAGTGATGGTGATTCACCTAGTAATGGTGATTCACCTGAGGGCCAGTAATCTGCCCTCTGCCTCGGAACCAGCCTCCATCCCCGTATGCCGACCCATCTCTTCTACTACCGTAAGTGTTCCACCTAACTTTTAGTTTTTCTAACCTAACCTTTATTTTTCCTATGTTAACCTTTATTTTTCCTAACCTAACCTCTTCTATATTACTTGTTTTTTCATACCATCATAAAGTTAAGATAAAATTTTTACTACAACATAGTTGTGTGTCGTCAAAAAGTGGAGTTTGGGGATCGGCCCGGACTCCATTTCAATTAATCCCATATGTTATGTTATTCACGTTACGCGTTTCTCACTTTACGCGGGACCCTCCGGGTTACATTAACCGCGTAAAGTGAGGGTTAACTGTATATAAAAAAAAAAAAAAAGTTTCAGAATGCTCACTTACGATCATCTGAGGCATCTACTTCCCCCCAATGCTTGGATCTCAAAGTGGATTTCGAAGATGCCTATTATCACGTTCCTGTTGCCCCCAGGTACTGAAAGTTTCTAGTGTTCAAAGTCAGGGATGTAAGTTATCAATTCACAGAGATGCCATTCGGCCTGACGATTGCGCCAAAAGTCTTTACAAAACTGGCGAACATTCCCAGAAAGATCCTTGCAAAGGAGGGCATAAGAACCTTTGCAAATCTAGACTATTGGTTGATAATGGGAAACTCTTTCGAAGATTGTCAAAGGGCGACCCATCGTACACAAGTACTATTTCAAAACCTTGGTTTAAGATAAACCAGGTCAAATCAAATTTAATACCATGTCAAAAGTTGGATTGGTTAGGTCTCCAGTGGGATACAAATCAGCAGTCAGTCAGTCTACAAGGAACAAAAGTAACAGATTTGATAAACAAAGTAGAAGCCTTTTGTGTAAAGCACAAGGTTTCTTGGCATGATAGGGAAAACTTCTGGGTCTGTTGAATTTTGCCACAATAGTGGTTCCATTGGGAAATTTAAGGAAAAAGCATCTATCTCATCTGGGCTCGAACTTGCTCCACAGAAGCAGAAATATTGCTTCTTCTTTCCTTATTCAGATAAAGAATCATCTGTTATGGTGGACAAAGTTAGACAATCTAATCGATTCCTCTCCCTGGATTCCTCTTCAAAAAGGTCTGGTCGTTTGTACGGATGTGTCCGAAATAGGATGGGGATATCATTCCTCAATAGGGGAATTCAGTCAAGGGAAGTGGAGCAACTTCCTTTGGGATAAACACATAAATGTAAAATAATTAGGAGTGGTCCTGTTCTTATGTTGGTAAACCCAATTTCACAGAATATAACGATCCTCTTTGCCATAAAAAAAAAAAAAAAAAAACGGCAGTGTTTTGTCTCAATCATCAAGGCTCACTGTCAGAAAAAATCTTCAGTGTTTGTGTAACACAAACACTTTACCTCAAAGCAACTTATATACCGGCAGTACAAAACAATTGGGCAGATGCACTGTCCCGTCTCCGGCCAGTACCGACAGAAACAGATTGGTCCCTAAAGGTATCAGAGTTCAAGAGTCTAGTGAAGAAGTTTGGAACTCCAAAGATAGATCTCTTTGCCTCCCTAAAAATCGCAAGATGCAACTTTATGCATCTCTGGAGAGGTAGAATCTTTTAGGAAATGCACTATTCTTAGATTGGAACCTTTGGAATTCAATCTAGCTGTTCCCACCTGTGAAAATATTGCCCAAAGTGGTTCACAAACTCAGATTCTTCCAAGACAAGGTCCTCTTAATGGCACTATATTGGATCATACAGCCTTGGTGCCTGGATCTGTTGGACTGGTGCCCGAATCCACTACAATTGCAACAAGAATGTTTATATCAGGAACTACTTTCTCAGTTCGAGATATCCATGGAACTTCACGCTTGGAGTTTCTCAAAAGGAGTTTAAACAGGTTGTTGGGTAATCCCGATATAGCTAACAAAGTATTATCAGGTCATAGACCTCAAACTTCTATGCAAAATGAGAAAGCTTGGAATCTTTTTCAACAATTTATCAAGTTAACAACTCCAGAATCATAGTCGGAAACAGTGGTGTTAGAATTTTTAGAATTTCTGTTCAGAGTTAAAGGCCTTCAAGGATAGACAATTGCATCTTATAAATCAGCATTGGTTGACCCTCTGGCTTGGGGTTTTAATATTACTTTGAACCCAAGGATTTATTAAATGCTAAGATCGTCCTTTTTCATTGAGAGACCTCCTCGGTCTAAGGGAATCCCACCTTGGTCTCTGTAAAAAGTTACTAAATTTCTTATGGGGCCTAATTACAATATAAATCTGAACAGGGATAAATTACGACAGAAGGAAGCCTTCCTTCTAGCATTAACAACAGGTATGTGAATAAGTGAACTGATTTCAATTTCCAATAATCCATCATTATTGGTATTTTCTGAGTAGGATGTTACTCTTTTTCCTACGAAGATCCTAAGAAAAAATGAAAGGGAAGATTTCCAAGCTCAACCTATTAGGATAAAATGCCTAATGGATGAGACAAGGGTTCCTCATATATTGTGCCCAGTTAAAAATCTT
This sequence comes from Homarus americanus, assembly GCF_018991925.1. Lineage (NCBI taxonomy): Eukaryota > Metazoa > Arthropoda > Malacostraca > Decapoda > Nephropidae > Homarus > Homarus americanus. The sequence goes on from NW_024737068.1 coordinate 9,876,669, forward strand.
CAAGAATGATTATCCAAATTCCCTAATTGAGGCCCCTATGTTTTTCATCCAGGGATAGTAAGAAATTGTCTTTTAGTCAAATGACAAAATCTTTATCTCAATTAGTGAACCATGCAGACCCAGGCAAGAAATTTTTGGCACATAACACTAGGAAATACGCAGGGTCTGTGGCCTTTCTGCGGCATATGAGCCTCAGTTAGATCAAGGAAATGGGCTTTTGGAGATCTTCTTCATCACCATAATAAAGTGAATATCCTAATTGAGATATGTAAATTAACAATTTACCTTCCGGTAAATGTTCCAAATTTTGGAAATATTCTACACGGTTTATAATCATAATCTGGACCTAAGTTAGCGGAACCTTGTATGCAAGTCACCTCCCTCTCCACCTCCTGCTCAGGTATTCAAGCTAAGCGTCGCCTTCTGGATTGAACAAAAAGCCTTATTTTTTTTCTAAAAACCAGTTTTTGTGATATGATCCAGAATGCGACGCTGACAGAACGTGCAAGCGTGCGTAGTGTCAACAAAGGCTGTAAGAGACTGCTCCTTGAAAGTCGTATTTCTGACGAATTCAGCGAGTCTACTAATCCCAGCCTGTGCAGACAACTATAGTAAGACCCAGTTATCAGCACAGTGGCATATATTTTTTTTTTACTTTTGGACTTTGTCATTTTTGGGGGATAAAACATCTGGTCCTACCACCCGATCCCTCTGGGCAAAGTTTTTCAAGTTTGCGCATGCGCAATGTGATAGTGTGACGTAGCAGTGACGTCATTACCACTCCACCTGACTGCAGTGTTGCCAACGTGCCCTATGCCCGCCGTTAAACGCTCCCGTTCGTTGGAAACGGCGGCAGTAGGTGACAGTGATGCTGACGATTTTCTTCTTGAAGACAAGTCAAAGAAGAAGCAGAAACCTCAGAAGTCAGGGTCTCCAGCAGGGGCCACGGCTCCCCCTCGCACCTCGCCTGGGGCTGTAGAGGGTGGCCTCCTCCTGTCATCGGGGTCCCCAAGTGAGCTTACATATGGCTCAATGACCGACCCTTCGCCGACGATGGACACAGGGGATTCCCTTTGTCTCCCTGCCCTGTCGCGCCTTCGTCGTCTCGCCTTTCCTCGGGACTTGCCTCTGAGCACACGGACGACCTGGTTCTTCCGTCACTGCTCTCCACTTCAGGACTCAACACTTCGCCTCCGCCGAGGTCCCACAGCAATGATAGTCACCACACAAATGGACGAGACGGTACGCCTGCTCACTCAAGTGGGCTTTCCTGCTCCCCAGGGGGAGGTGATGCTGAAGTTCACCATCATCACCCCAGAAACTCATCGTACCAAGGTAATGGTTCGCCACGTACCCTGGGAGATCCCTATCGACGATCTTCACCCTCTTCTCCCACAACTACTGGACATGGAACGCCGCATCAACCTGGTCTCCAAACGTCCATCCAACGAACTCATCGGCTGGTGGGTGGGCCCCCTCCCTCCGAAGGTGAATGTAGGACCAATTCACAACTGTCCTCTCGACCGATTTATCGGAACCCCAAAAAACTGTGGTCGTTGCCAATCGTGGAAACACCGCACCTGGGAGTGCACGAGGAGGGTCGCCTGCAGTTTCTGTGCAGGTCCTCACGATACAGTGGAATGCAAATCGAATATTCAGAACAAAATCCCAGTTATTCCACGGTGTGTCAATTGCCATTGCAGTCACCACGCCTGGAATGCCAATTGCCCACAGCATCCTGGCACTCACCCGGGGAAAACTTACCTTGTACCACCGCCCATGTCTCTGACAAAGCCCCTGTCAACCAAACCTCACTCCTATCCACCACCGCCTCTTCCATCCACCAAGAATTTCCCATTGATCTCCTCTCCTCTACCATCCCCCCTATCACCCATCCTTTCCCCCCTCCCTCCCTCTCCCTACCGTTCTTGGAACAAGGTCGTTGCCGGCCCTGCCACACAGTCACCACCACCTCCTGCCCACCTGGACCCCAGCTGTCCTTCACCAGCACCAGCACCACCACCTCTTGCTCACCTGAGCCCTCACCTTTCCTCCCCGTCACCACCACCTCCTGCCCACCCGGACCCCCGCTGTCTTTCACCAGCACCAGCACCACCACCTCTTACTCACCTGAACCCTCACCGTCCCATTCCGTCGCTACCACCACCACATGCCCAGTTGGGCCCTCGGCAATCCTCGCCGCCACCTCCAGCTCCTGCACAGGTACACCAAGTTGGTTCTATGGAAACAATCACACTCCGTCTGGATCGCCACTCCAAGCAAATCAACCATCTCTCCGCCCAACTCGACTTGTTTGTGAAAACAATTGCTACATTGCAGAGGCAACAACAACTCATTCTGGACACCCTGACCCAACAGGGGTGCACTTTGCAAGCCCTGGAGACCCGCCTCCTTCCATCTCCCGAGATGGAGGATCCATCCCTCGCTCTCCCACTCCTCCCTCTCCATTTTTCTCAACAGAATATGGTACCTCCTCGGGAGCCCTGTCTAGCCCCACCGACTCATCTCACACCAAAGGCCGTTCCCTCCTCTTCTTACAATGGAACATCCAGTGACTTGGACCTCGCCCAGTTTGTGCTCTCCCATCAAGTAGATGTTGCTCTAATTCAGGAAACCAATACAGACGATGTTACTCCACTCGGCCTCTCTGGCTATACTGTTTACACCCTGCCTCGGTACCGTGGGCAGGCTCGTGACCTCCTCACCCTTGTGCGTAACACCATTCCATCTGCTCGACTCCCTTCACCTGACTCACATGGACCCCCGTCTGAATTACTTTCTGTCTCCCTTACTCTTGGTGACCGGACCCTTCGTGTAGTCAATGTTCATTTCTAGAGTGATTCTCTGGACCCCCAGGTTCTTCACGACCTCCATGATGGGGTTCCCACTATTGTTCTTGGCGACTTTAATGCCCGCCATCCCACTCTTACTCCGGATCATCCCACGCCATGTACCCTTAACGGATCACATCTCTCACAGTTTCTTAATGGGGATGATTATGTTTGCTTTCTTTGTCCTGACGATCCTACTCGCCTCCCCCATAGTTTCCTTGATGTTGGCTTGCTATTGAACGGCCATACCTCCTTTCATCCAACAGTCTGCACCGAGCCTGATCTGTATAGTGACCATCTTGCCGTTACTACCCATCTCTGGCTCTCCTTCTCTGCCCCTACATCAGCTCCTTATTGATCCCCTCGCCTTCGTCTCACACAAGATGCTGTTCCTTCCTTTACCCAATACCTTTCTACCTGGGCAGATTCCTATGTTGTCACCCAGTCCCTTGACTCTTACAGCGCTGATTTTGTTGATGCCGTGTATGACTCTGTCAATCGCGCTACCCCTCCACGCCCTCCCCATCACCCCAGAAGTGCCACCAACTACTGGTATCATATCCCTGCCATGAGACATCTCCGGCAGGTAACCCGTGATCTCCACTCTGCCATAGGAAGGTCTCGCCCTCCAGAGGACTGGGAAGACTTCAAAAATTGGTGCTCCTTTGCAACTCAGGAGCGTCGTCGGATTCGTGAGGCAGACTGGCTAGCCTTCACGGGGTCTCTATCGTTCCAGTCGTTACCTCTTATGTATGGAATCGGATCAATGCTATACGGGGTACTCGACGGAGGCCTCCTCCCCACCCTGACCCCGCCACCCTTGCCTGCTCTTTAATGGAGGGCTGGGCACGAGCTTCCTCCCCTGAGGCACTTCCAGATCCAATGTAGGAGGCAGTGCAAGCTCGCATCGATGCGTCTGAGCCTGTTGTTCGTGCTGCTCTTACCTCCCCTGCCCCCACTGATCATCCCATCACGCAGTTCGAGCTTGACAGTGCTCGTCGCTCTAGAAAAGATACCTCTCCTGGGGATGATCAGATAACCTACTCTGTCCTCAACGCCTGTACTAATATTCCTAACGGCCCCTTCCTTGCTCTCTACAATATGTCTTATGAACATGGGGTTCTCCCGTCTAACTGGAAAAATGCCACTATTATCCCCATCCCTAAGCCGGGAGATCCTGGGAAATATCGACCCATTAGTCTTACCTCCTGTGTTTGCAAGATGATGGAGAGGATACTCCATCGTCGCCTTCTTCACACCATAGGCGGCTTCCACAACTCCCTCAATGGTTTCATACAACATCGCAGCACAGCACTCTCCATTGCTTCCTTTTATTGCAATCAGACTGCCCGCGTCTCTGTCTTCCTTGATATCAAGGGAGCCTTTGATATGGCTCAGCCTGCCCTCATTTTAGCTGAACTTGCACGGTTAGGGGTTAAAGGGAGACTTCTTCAATAGATCGCCTTCTACCTCACTGGACGTCAGGCCCGGGTTAGCGTTGAAGGCTCTATGTCTCCTGTTCAAGAAATGAACCTCGGCACCCCTCAAGGTGGAGTCCTGAGTCCCACCTTGTTTAACACTCTCATGCACTCCATTGCATCTCTCCCGTGGCCGACAGAAGTTGTCCACTCAGGATATGCCGACGATGTCCTCCTCCAAGCCCCTGACTACCTCAGCATGCAGGAAGCCCTTGATCTGGTCTCCAGAGAGTGTGATTCACTTGGTTTCCTTCTTTCAACTGCGAAAACAAAAGCCATGTGGCACGGTCGTGTTGTACCTCCACCCCTTCTCTTATCAGGAACGCCCTTGGACTGGGTTAATGAGACAAAATACCTGGGTGTGTATGTAACTCGCACACGTTGTCAGATCCCTGAAGTCCGCTATCTTCGAGACATGTGCTTTCGGCGTCTCGCTCCCCTCTCTACCATGTGCAGGGGTTCCCTTGGTGCCACCATCCCTGTACTTCTCACCATGTACAAGTCCTTTGTCCGTTCCTGTGTTGACTACGCCGCCCTGCCCTCGTCAACATGAGTCGGACTGCTGTCAACTGTCTCGAAGTTATCCAGAGGAAAGGTGCTTGTATCATCCTTGGGGCTCCTCAGTGGACATGCTCTACTTCTCTATATACCAAACTTGGTCTTTCCCCCTTACAGGATCGTGTCCAGGAGTTTTACCTAATAACTGCCGTTTCCATTCTACGGGATCCTCGGGGCAACTATGTCCAAGCCAACTTGACTCCTGCTGTCCGAGGCCGACTTCCATCTAGAAGACAGTGGCGAGGGTCACTCATCCGAGCCCTTCAGGAACACGACCTCCTGCCTGATATTGCTGTCACCCCTGCTGTTGGTTTGTCTCCTTCTCCCTGGCTGGATTTTCAACCTGAAGTGATTGCCCTCGGTGGACCGCCCAAAATCCCACGTGAACCCTGTTATTCTCTGCAATTACCACCTCTCCAGGATCGCCCACTGGTCCCCAGGTAGGGTCGTCCTCTACACTGATGGTTCTGTTGACCCCGCTACAGGTAGGGCCGGGGCTGGTGTCTACATCTTCCATCCTGATGCCCCTGAGCCTATCAAACTGTCTCTCAGAGTTTCTGACGGGGCATCCTCCACTCAGGCTAAACTAATAGCCCTCCTTGCTGCCCTTCTCACTGAGGAAGAAGCAGATGATTTCTGCCCCTTGCTTGTCTGCTGCGATTCCAGGTCTGCTCTCGATGGGATCGCATTTGGATCAGGGGAAAATAAGGACCTCATCCTCCGAATACAAAGGTTAACATCCACACTTCAGGATGCAGGCCGTCCAGTGACATTCCTATGGATACCCAGTCATGTCGGTATCTTGGGGAATGAGGCAGCAGATGGCCTTGCCAAGACTGTCTGCAACAAGGCCACACCTGACTACTGTACGTTGTTCCTCGAACACTTTTACAGCTTAGGACCCAAATTCGCCGCAAACAGAGAGAAGCTCGGGAAGCAGCCATCCCCCTGGACTCCCCGCCCACCTGGTACGATGTCCTCCGTAAACTTCCTGACCTCTCGTACGTCTACGGGAAAGGGTCGCGGAAAGGGGACGTGATTGCTGCCCGTATCATCATTGGGTATGACTTTGCTTGGGAGATTGGTATCCCTGCATCCCCTTCAGCAACGCTCTTGTGCATTATGCAAAGACCCGACAGCCGCACCCTTATCCACTAACTCCTAAGATGTCCCCACACACAACGCTTCCGTGACGCCTGCTGGACCACCACTCCATGACCCCCTGACGGAGACACGATGATCCTCCCCATACTGGCCACATATTATGTAAATAACATTGATTATGTGCTACAGGAATATCCTTCCTTCATTAGGCTTTAGTAAGCCCCTTTATAATATTTATACTGTATATACTTGTCACACTTGCCAGATGCTTCTGGTGTTATTGTACAGGGGTACCTAGTGATAGCACTAGGATCCAGCTTCCTCTATCAAGGAATAAACAATTGAAATTGAATTGAAATTGCGACGCTGATAACCCACCCATCTCCACCCCTCGAGAGTTGACTTTTATTTACTGCTCCCTCTAAGGCAAGAGATGAAGGTGGCAGTGCGTGCGATGGGGGGTGAAGGAGGGGGGTTTCGACAATTGCAATTAAATGCCAGGTAGCGACGTGTCCTCCTAATAATACTTATTAAGTAACAATTAGATGTTTTAATTGCCTGTATGTTGGCCTGGCGAGTTATTGCTAGGCATTAATATACCTAGGTTAAGCATCGCATTCTGGATCATATCACAAAAACTGGTTTTTAGAAAAAACGGTTTATTTTTTTCATTAATTTTATTACAGCAACAACCAATTAGTTTCTTCAGTTTCAGATGGAGAACTGTCATCATGGGAGTAAACACTGACAACAACAATGGCGTCCCGTCTCTTCTTGTGTGACCATATTATTATTGATTTAGAGTGTATGAGGAGCATTCATATACATTATTTAAAGAATATAATTTTCATTTTTTATTAATTTTATTGTTTAGGGGGAAAGTAGGTAAAAAAGCCACACAAAAGATATGAAAAGGTCAGACTGGGGAATGCATCTCATTGTTATTGCTTTATTTTAATGGTAATTAATGATTCATGATATGATGATTCACCTTACACTGCAATATTAGAGGACACATTACTGTCTTTATTCAAGGCTTTACTGTACAGTAGAAATCAAATTTACAACTCACCAATGCAGATTTGTTTAACCTGGTTAAGAGCTTCCACTGACCGAGCAGAAAGAGCAATCCTGACGCCAGCTTGGGCTAATCTAATGGCCAGGGCTCTGCCAATTCCACTGGAAGCCCCAGTGATCCACACAACACGTCCCTTCAGGCATTCTGAAGTAAAAAAACATGGGATGATGCCTTGGTATCCCTCTCACAGGTAAGGATGTGCAAGATTCAAACTTCTCAATACAGTATACAGTGGGGTATGCTATAACGAACGGATCCTACTACGAATATTCCTATAACGAACGGTTTTACCTATAAAATTGAGATTGCTATAACGAACGAAACTCCTACAACGAACATTATTTAGAAAAAAAAAATTCTTATTTTTTCTTTTTTTTTTTACTAATTTATTGTTTTTTTATTACAAGTATTAATGATGTTCTTTACTTCAGGGGTTTAGATGCTTATTTATGCACTTTTTTACAATTTTTACAATTTTATATTATATTTTTCAGTGTTAAGTGGTTGTATTTCGGGGCCTGGAACGAATTAATCCTATAACGAACGAATGCTATAACGAACAAGGTTCTAGAACCAATTAGATTCGTTATAGCATACCCCACTGTATATGATTCTAGGCTAGAATTGTCTTGAGACCCTAATCAACAGTACAATGAAGGTGAGCTGAACGCTGGTGGTGGTGGATCCAGGGGGTTTTGGTTAAATCCCCCATTTCTGAAGAGGACGCACCACTCAACACAGTTTTTGGATGGCACCAATTTGACGGACAACTTTTTACTCATACTATAATATTTAAACCTTAACACCAGAGTAACAAACATTCAGGAACCTTGTTCTTTGGACCACTGAATGTTTTATCTATGTATTTTGCAAAAATTTTCTAGATCAAGACAGCTGTTTCTGCTACAGTACAATCTTTAACCTGTCTTGTACCACATAACTGATGGAAAAAAACTTTGCTGTCAGTTTTGTCAGATCTTCTTAGACGGCTCATTGAACAGATACCAGAAGAATTGCAAAAGCTAATCAATCTTCCGTCCTGTTCTAAAGGCACCATGTACAGTGGTCCGTCGATTAACGAACGTTTCAATTAACGAAATTTCGGTTAACGAATTAGCTCCCATATGGATTTTCAGTTCCAGTAATGAACAAAACTTTGATTAATGAAAGCCTTGGGAGAAACACACTTTGTTGTGTGCATCAACTGATCAGTTGATCGGCTAGTCCGCCAATACAGTAATCGGTTCTATGTTTACAGTCGTTTCCAATGGAGTAAATATCAAGAAAGTTGTGTTCTTGAATATTTTTGCATTTTTTATATTAAAATTATTGGTCAATCTAAAATTTAGCCATCCAAGCTCTGTCTACGAAAAGTTTTTCAATTAATATTTTTGGCTTAATATATGTAACTTTATTCATTTATTTTTACTCATATACATGTCCTAATAGGGTGTGTCATAGGAGGGAAGATCAGCTAAAACTAATGGCCCATCACTTTTTTGGTAGATTTTAGTGTATATAAACAGAAAATAATTTCAGTTTCAATATTTTGCAACCTTTTGCTAGGTAAATTTTAGCGTGAAATTTATCGAAAATCTAACGTACAGCTGCATTAGTGCATTACAATTAAATAGTGAACATTGCTTTCTGACTTCATTCTTTAACAACCCAACTAACAATATTTTTTTCTGTTTCAGATTCTGATGCATTTATAAGTTGATAATATTTGCGATGGCTGCTTGTGTCAGGACGAGGAACCAAAAATCCAGCCATCTCAGTCACTATCTTGGGTCTGGGAGAGAGCTCCTGAAGTCGGAGTTGCCTACATTGAGAGATGCTTTGAGATACGGTGTTTTAATCAGGCAAATCAGTGAAAAGAACCAAAGAACTTACACAAACAAAGACATTGCCAGTGATATGACCAAAGCTGTCTTGGCACAGTACACTCTGGCTAACGCTCAGTTCAAGCCTCCAGTCATAACAAGTCAGAAGAAGATTAGTGAGAGACTGCTAGCCAGTTGGGAAAAGGCAAGAGATATCTCTCTTGGGAGAGGAAAACTTGCAGTTAAGGACAGCTTTGCCAAGCAACTGGACCATTTATTTGACATAATTACTTGCAAGTGCCCAATTGTTCTCTGTCCTGAGTTTGGATGCGATCGTGACTGTAAATCCGAGGCCCACATCTCCTGTATTTGCAAGCGTGAACTGAAGATTCCTGTGATCGAACTGGCATTTGTCAAAGCACAGAGAGAGAAGAGTGGCAGTATAGGGGCTCTCATGATTTCTAGCCAAGATATTCCGGAGTCCAAGAGACAGGAGGCTGCCACAGAGAGACAGAAGAGGAGAAGAGTTGCCGAGGAAAAGAGACTTGAGAAGGCCCAGGGTGAGGTAAAAAAGGCCGATGATTGGAGTCAAGTTGATTCAGAGTTTAATGACTTCCCCATGGCTGATCCGAAAAGGACCAGGAGAATGGGTGACTTTGTCCCTAACCCAGAAAAATAATGATCCCAAACCTTCCAGGCATAAGATTCGAAATAGGAAAGATATCCCGAGCATAGCTCTGGCCAGCATGCGACACCACACTGGTCTCAGAGAAACTGCAGAGATAGCAACAGCTGCCTGGATTGACGGTGGTTTGATAACACCTGATGATGTTCACCTGGTGATAGATCATAACAAAGTAAGGAGAGCTCAGGAGAAACTTGTCAGTAACCTAGAAGAGGAGTTTGATAAGGGGATAAGAGAAAATGGAATCAATTGTTTGTTCTTTGATGGGAGAAGGGATGACACTAAAGTGCTCATGAAAGTTGGAGATTCTGACAAGTTGTTCCCTGCCATGGTGAAGGAGGAACACTACTCCTGCTGCAGTGAACCAGGAGGGAAGTATTTGTGGCATTTCACTCCAGAGAAAGATGACATCAGGAAACCAGCTGAGATAGTGGCAGATAACATTGTGAACTGGCTCAGAGAGAGGAACGTAGACCAGACCCTGCAGGCCATTGGAGGGGACAGCACCAACACGAACACAGGGTGGCAAGGGGGGTCATACAGTGGATAGAGCGGAAGATTGGGAGGAAGCTGGTCTGGATTGTTTGTGACCTCCACACCAACGAGTTGCCACTCAGACATCTGATCCAGGAGCTGGAGGGCAAGACTCTTTCAAACAACAGATGGTCTGGTCCTCTTGGCAAGATGCTGGACTCTGCCACTGAGTTAGAAATAAATCCGAGCTTTGAAAAAATCACAGTTGGCCCTCCACTCGTTGAGCTTGCACATACTGTCATTGACGACCTGAGTACTGACCAGTACTATGGTTACATGATTAGCAGTGCCATCAAAACTGGGGTCATGCCTGATAGACTTGCTTACCTGCAGATAGGTCCAGTCTCACATTCTAGGTGGCTCACAACGGCTCTCAGGTTCTGCAGAATTTGGGTCGCTTATCATAAACTGAAAGGGAACCAGCTTCACAACCTGAGACTTATTGTCCAATTCATCGTGAGTGTCTACTTGCCAAATTGGTTCAACACCAAGGTCAAGTCATCGTTCTCCGAAGGTCCGAGGCATGTTCTCTTCCAGCTTGAGCTCCTGAGGAGTCAGCCAAGGAAGGTTGTTCAGATTGTGGAGCAGACTGTGAGGAGATCTTCCTGGTATGCTCATCCTCGAGGCAGTTCTGCAGACAATGCTCTGCAGTAAGGATGAGGAGGAGAGAAGAGTGGCAGTCACAAAGATCTTGGATATGAGACTTATGAGAGGATCTGGGCATGACGAATCAGTTGGTGACGATTCCTTCAGGGTCAGGAAGACTCCTGAAGTCAATCTAGGTGCCAAGACCCTCACTGATCTCATAGATCTGGATAACATCCAGGCTGGCAGTGAGCCCTCTTGTCTGCAGCCTCACCAATGTTCAAGTCAGAGCTTTCCTGGACAACCCTTACGCATGTCCCTGCCTGGCCTCAGACACCCAGAGTATAGAGCGCGTACAGCAAGTGAGCTTTGAAGCCAGCAGTCACGCGGGTGGGAAGCAGCCAGGAGAGGAGGGAAGGCTACATCCTAGCTCAGGTGGTCAGCAGGGAGGTGATGAGTAGAAACAGAAGCAAGAAAGACATGTTCTCTATGGTGTGCAGCAACACCGGGTCGTAGTAGTAAAACCGGTTTTGTATTTGATGATTTTGTTTTCTAAAGGAATATTAAATTTAATAAATGTGTCAAGATCATTCGTTTCACTATTCTGGATCATTTTCATCCTAATAAATTAACCTGATACATTTA
>NW_024737068.1:9893110-9962462 GCF_018991925.1 Homarus americanus
CCACTCTTGACAAACTAAACCACAATATTTAAGAGGTAAGAATTTTATACTTGGTGGTTTAGACGACCCCCTAACTTTGGGCAGATTTTTTTAATGTTCAAATTCCATCTTATAAGCCGAGATATACGGTATGTACGTATATATACAGTATAGTGATTTAAGGGCGATTTTGGGGATTTTTAGGAGTTTCTCTGTCTTTATGCATTTTTGGCTTTATTTTGCATGTACTTTTTCTGTGAGTTGGAACCAATTACCCAGTATCCCATTGAAATAATAGATTCAGTTAACGAAATTTTCGGTTAACAAACGACTCTGTGGAACCAATTGTGTTCGTTAATAGAGGGACCACTGTACAGCATGAGGTCCCTATATCAATCAGAGAAGGGCTTTCATGGACTTCAGCATCTTTCTCAGCATCTAAGTTTTTGAGACATTTTTAAAATTAAAAAATTCTCAAAGTTGATATGGAATTCCCTGAATTTTCCCTGACCCTTTCAAAACATATTTTTTCCCTAACCTGCCACAAAGTTCCATAACTCTCCCTGACCTGTGGCATCCCTACAATGGGAGGGTGTCAATAGATCACATATCCTCTTCAGTACTTTACCAGCTGCTGCAGAATAATGTTTAAATAATTAGAAAGCATGTTTATACATTTTTTTAAATATATCAAGTGCAAAGTAATATTCTTATTGTTATTACTGATACCCAATGAATCCCTTATATATCACTCATAGGTAATAAAAAATGCACATATTGCTCAAAAGTAAGACATACTGTTATACTGAACTTTTATAGAGCTCTTCCTTACAGCACTGCCCTCAAGCATTTTATGCCATTCAGTTAGGTACCACTGTAAAGTTCTACTTTACTATAGCAAATGAAATATTTTTTTTCTAAAATTCTTGGTAACTATGCCACACCTTAACTGAGAAGAAATGGAGCAGACTGTTTGTCAACACATGTTTGTTGATAGAGACCTGTAACATCCAGATTTCTGTGTGTAAGAGTTTGAAATAATTGTTAGCCTTGTGAAAATGCTTTGAAGTGTTGAGGGACACTGGGAAGCACAATTCATTGTCAATTGAGCTTATAATCTAAATTAGCACCTGGCATATCACTGGATCATCCTCTGGTGGATCATTCCCAAGTTTATGGGGCTTACTGTATACAGTATACAGGAATATAATCTTGCACAAACAACACAAAATACTCAAGGACTCAACTTACCTATTGGATGACCAAAACGTTCAATAAACCAAAGAAGAAAGTCACAGTCTGCTGGGATATAGATGTACCTGGAAAGATTAGCATATTTTTTTACCTCTGTTATCTTAACTAATAAAATTGCATATGAACTGATTTTTAGCCACAAAAAGATAATCACACTGTACAAAAGTTCAATGTAATCAAAATTTTACCATTTCTAGTAAATACAGTACAGTATTCTCCAATACCCTACAATATATTTGTGCAACTACTGTACTGACCATGTTAGCTCCATGCTATCAAAAGCTTCTCACTCATTACAGTAATCATTGTTGGTTATATTCTTCCAATAAATACTGTACACTTACACTGCCCATTTCATATTTTTTCAAGCAATTTTTTACCAATTAACCCTTTCAGTCTTATGCATGTACAGTTGACCACATAGGTGAAACAAATCGTGGATGAAGGAGACATCTGGCATCTCCTCAAGTTTGTAGGTGGTATTTTTTAATTAATGAATCACTCCGACCTGGCGAATTAAGTTGTAATGGAGGGAGTGATTGGTAGACATTTACAAATGACTGATTTTGACCTAGGGCTAACATATTTTAATTATACACATGATAATCAGTATGCAAGGCAGTTTATAATTATGATCACTGGGATTTTCTGACAACTTTTAATAAAAAGGTAGTCATGATTCAATAATTATATTTAATGATTCATGACTGACATGATTAACTCATTATGGGCATGAACTAACTTTAGAAAGGCAATATAATGTGACTAAAACAATGGCCAAATAATGGTATGCAGAAAAACCTCCCTAAGTCAGACTACAGTATACAGTGAGTTCTGCTACAACGCGTGTTTTGACAACGCGAATTGGCTCTAACGCGATTGGTGAATAGAGGAACAATATTTGTAAAACGCGAACTCGTTTGCTCTAACGCGATTTCACTCGAACATTTATGTTGTTATGACTTGGCGCAGGGTTATGCAGTGTTTACAGTTCACGTTGGACATCACATGTTCAATTGAGTTATGTGTTTTGTTTGTGAAGAATTGCAGAAATAATTTATGTAATATTTATGTATACAGTAAACCACTCACAAGGTCCTACTACTAATTATTTTATACTGAAACTTACGTTTGGGAAGCTGGATTAAAATTAATATTACCATTTGGGAAGCTGGATTAAAAATAAGATTACCGGTATATTAAAATAATAAAAATGTATTATAAACCTGTCTAACATACCGTAAAAGAACAATATACCCCGGTAATAAACACAGCTGCTATCATCACCACCCCCCCATTTGCCAGTGACAAGAAAGGGAAAGTGACCTTGACTGTGACCACCTGTGGCTATTTTTAGCCGTCCTTGTGTTCGGAGGTGGTCAGTAATGCATATCTGTATATTTATTGATCATAATACTTATCTCCTATAAATAATTCATTTAAAATTTATTTTTTTACAAAGAATATTCAGTAAATGACTGAGTTAATTCTTGAAACTACCGACAGTGGTAAATTTAGGATATAAATGATGAACAGAAGTCACGTCATGGATTCGGAGTTTGGTCCTTAATGATCGCCATAAATGTCTGGTCAACTTCACCTACCAGGTATAATGGTAGCCTCTCTTTTTTGCGAAACAAGTATATAAATTAAAGAAAATACTTGCAGTATATTTAATATATTACAGTATATTATAAATAAACAAATAAATCGGCAAATCTATTTCAAGTACAGTAAATGGAAATATTTTACTCACACCGCCATTAGTTCCAGTTAAATAACTGATGCTTAAGTGAGTCACTAGTGTACACCAGCCGGTAAAATTTGATGCCAATACTTTAAGTGAATTGGCCTTATTTTAAATAACCAACCATAAATAAATGCAAAAAGGAAAAAAGATCAAAGGTGAGAAAAATTATATTGTATGTATGTTGTGTTGTCAAAGGAAGAGAAACAATTGAAACTCTGCAAGTGTGTGTAATTGAGGCAGAAAGATAGATCAGCAACCTAAGACTTGGTCACAATTTTCGTGATGCCATATGGAAGTAGGATCTACCATTAGACAATACTGTACATTATGCTCCCAATATCTTCCCAGGCGGTAGTATCTCCCTGTTTGGTAGCTGCCTAAAATTTTTTGTAATATTACTTTGATACAACATGATAAATTAGACAATGAAAATAAACAAACAAAAGTTATTTACCAAGACCTTCTCTCTGAGAACAGAGGGTAATAGGTGGAGAGGAGATAAGAAGGCTATTTATAGCCTGTCTTTGTGTAGGAAGTCGACCGCACTATAAATAATTCATTTAAAATTCTTATTTTTTACATAGAATATTCAGTACATGACTGTGATTATAAAATAGGCCGAGATATAAGGTATGTAATATTTATGTGTGTGTGATGTAAACAGAGCGCTTGGCCTCTCTCTCTCTCTCTCTCTCTCTCTCTCTCTCTCTCTGTGTATGGGTGGAATTCCTGGTTTACAGTGAGTGATACGAATGTCATAACATTACTAGGCTGAAGGCGCCTGAATACTACAGGTTGTACCTCTCTAGTCCGGCAACCTCGGGACCTGACCGGTGCCGGACCATGGAAATTTACCCTTTTCCTGGATAGATAGTGACTTGTGCTTATGCCTGGAAGCACTAGCACCACTTTCTCTTCGTCATGGTCTCTTTGAAGACATATTGAAGGGTTAAATGTCGTATAGTAGCTTCTCAAATTTCGCGAGGTTTTAATTCTTAACGTATTTTATTGGAACACACAAAAAAATAAATAAATAAAAATTTTGACGGCGGAAACTTGAATTTCGACGGGTTTGAACGGCCCGCCAACGTGCAGACGACGTGCATAATCGTGTAAACAGCGTCATTTCTCTTATGTACAAAAGATTCATTATTGTTTATTACTGAATGTCTTTTTTATTGAATTAATGTTTATGTGTGCAAAATGAGCAATACAATTCATTAATAATACGTAGAATATTAAAACACACGAGGAAATGACACAGCATTGTTTTCGTTGATTACAAAACCAGTGACTGACTGGTTCTACATATAAAACTGAAGAAAATAAGACCTTGGTTGTAGCTGTAGTAAAATTAATATGGTTGTTTTAAGTAATGTTATTTAATGTTAATAAATGGAACAATAGAAGTAGCTAACGATAATGGTAAAGAAAAAGAGAGATCGCATATGTAAGTGCGCATGCGCACACGTGAAAACATATCGTCATTACTTTACATAAGAATATGAAAGCAACACTTATTTACTGTTCATATATATTTTAATTAATGTTTCTGAATTTGTTTTTATTGAATTAATGTACGTGTGTGCAAAATTAACAATACAATTTATTAATAATACGTGGAATATTAGAGGAGACGAGACGGCTGCCGGCATTGTTTATGTTAAAGCTTACGAAACCAGTGACTGATTGGTTCTACATATAAAACTGAAGAAAATAAGACCCTGAGTTTAGCTGTAGTAAAATTAATGTAAAAAATGAATATGGTTGCTTGAAGTACCTGTAATGTTATTTCATGTTAATAAATGGAACAATATTGTAGTGGACGTCTCCCCTACAACTGCGTAGCCGCATGCCACCTGCTACGTCTTCCCTAGCAACCAAACGAGCGGCCCAGGGGGGGGGGGGCGTCACCAGATGCCACAGTATCCTAGCAACGGAGCAAAAGACCGGCTACTTCCCGGGGTTTCCCACCATGACTCACGGCTGCTGTGTATATAAGCTCTGTCTCTCCATTGAGATTCATTCTGGCCTCTCTTCTTGAACACGCAACACCTCCTCCTCCGCCGCTGCCTGGCGGCCCCGCTTCTCCTCCGCCTGCCTGGCGGTCCTCGCTCCCGCCGGCGAGCATGGCGACCCACCAGTCCTTCTCTGAGCGTCCTCACCAACTCAGCTCTCGGTTCCTGAACACGCAACACCTCCTCCAAGCAAGCTCCTCGCTGTCCCGTTCTCATTCAACCTGGAGGCCAGCAACAGGCAACATCTTCTCTAACGAAGCTCCTGCACATCTACCTCCTTCAACACGCTACTCACCGAACGTGTCTACTGAGCAGTTCCTCACCACACGGCACCTCCAGCACCAGACTGTCTACCATATAACTTATATTATATAAGAAGACCACCTTAGAGTTTCCATCCATCCTGAGTGCTAGACAACATTATAACACGAAACCCTACAATATAAGTAGCTAACCATTAATGGTAAAAAAAAAAGTGAGACTGCTCGTATGTAAGTGCGCACATGTGAAAATATATCGTCATTACTCTACATAAGAATATGAAAGCAACACTTATTTACTGCTCATATATATTGAAGGGTTAAATGTTGTACTCTGTATAGACAAGCAGAGAGAGAGAGAGCAGCCGAACTGCCGGATGTAAACAAACCTTAATTTCCCGCGGCTTTGTTGTTGTTTTTTTTTAAGGGGATTAGCCCACCCGGGCATAGGTCACTGACCCACATTGGGGCCTGAGGGGCAAAAATTTAATACTCCTGTAATAATAATAATAATTCAGATAAGTAAAAAAAAAAAAAAAAAAAAAAATGCCTATCTACCTCTTGGACAAACTAAAATCGTTCCGGACCAAGGGAGTTTCCGGACCACAGAATGCCGGACTAGAGAGGTACAACCTGTACTTAAACACATCAAAACTATGTTAATTGATCACTGTATAATAAATTCATTCACTCCTAATTTCAAATTCCCTTATCATCCTGTGTTATACAGTATACAGAAATACTTGAGTCCCTGAGCGAGTACACAAAAAGAAAACGGAGGACTAAGACATCCGGAAGTGGATAGAGAACGGACATCTCTACTGGGGGACTCAAACGTTTCTTATGTTTTGTGGGCGCTGTAGCATAATATGAATAATATGTAAATTACAATTTACTTATATATATATGTAAATTGTAAAAATTTAAATAAAAGAAAAACTAAATACGTAGCGTTTAAAGTGTACTGTACAGTGTTGTGGCTTGGCGCGGGGTTATGCAGTGTTTACAGTTCACGTTCGACATCACATGTTCAATTGATTTATGTGTTTTGTTTGTGAAGAATTGCAGAAATAATTTGTGTAATATTTATGTATACAGTATACCTGTACAGTATATGCAAATTGTAAAATTTTAAATAAGAGAGAAAACAAAATACATAGAGTTTTAGACCCGCACGCTCTGTTTACTCCACACTTTCAGTTTGAAACACGTGTGAAGTTTTGAAGCGTCCTCAGTGAATTCTGATTACTGTTTCTTCAATTTTGTGACTATGGAAAAGAAGAATATCTCCGGGAAGCGTTCTGGTGATCGCATTTCCGGTGGTGATCGTAAAAGAATGACTATAACACTTGAAGAAAAGCTTGATGTTTCATGACTCCTCAGCCTTAACATCACCCTTCTCCCCCATCAAGTTATATTCATATTTTTTCAAGGTAAAGTGTAACATTTACTGTATGATTTCATTATTAGATATGAATGTAACATTTATTTAGACTGTGCTATCCTTTGTGTTAGGCTAACTACGAAATTTTTTTTCGATTTGGAGTAATCTGCACCTAACCCTATTTTCTCCATAAGCCCTGTTATTTCTATAACACGATGTTTTACAAGAACACAACTATCGCGTTATAGCAGAACTGACTGTATGGGTCTAAAGGCCGTCTGATTTACAGTAAGCAGAATTCCGACTTATGCTTAACCTCCCCCCAGGTGCTTTCAACCAAAAGCACCATCATATTGCTGAAAAATACATTCCAAAAACAATATTAAAGGTAACAGTACAGCTGCTCCCCGCCTTACGACGGGGTTAGGGACCCAAATCCAGGTCGTAAGTCAAAATGGTCGTAAGTCGAAAATGCTTAAATAATACAGTCATGCGCCGGTTAACGTCCTAGATACGTTCTTGGAAACGTGACGTTAACCGAAATGGACGTTGTCCGATCATCACATAAACTTTATATTTATACTTACGTGTATGTGGAATACTATACAGTGGGGTATGCTATAACGAATGGATTCTTCTACGAATATTCCTATAACGAACGGTTTTACCTATAAAATTGAGATTGCTATAACGAACGAAACTCCTACAACGAACATTTTTTCTTTTTTTTACGAATTTATTGTTTTTTTATTACAAGTATTAATGATATTCTTTATTTCAGGGGTTTAAATGCATATTTATGCACTTTTTTACAATTTATACAATTTTATATTATATTTTTCAGTGTTAAGTGGTTGTATTTGGGGACCTGGAACGGATTAATCCTATAACGAACGAATGCTATAACGAACAAGGTTCTCGAACCAATTAGATTCGTTATAGCATACCCCACTGTATATGTACATATACACTCTTACTCTTAAATCACTACTGTAATGTGATACAGGTGATTAATTTTTATTTATTGTGCAAAATACATGACATTTATATTAAAATTATTCACTTTCTTACAAGGATTCCAGCAGTGCTGGGCAGATGAGGGAGAGGGAGCGAGGGGGCGTGGGGGGGAGGGGAGCGGGAGGTGAGGTAATACGTTTGACAGTTGGCACCGGCACAAGGTCTAACACGTGTATATTTATCAGTTCTTAAGTGACTAAGCTTCTCTCTTATAAAAAGCCAGTGAAATGACCTGGGTGAATACAATTTACATTGCTGGGATTCTTGTAAGATGGAGATTAAATTAAATATAAACATGCTATAATTTGCACTAGACATAACAATTTTAGTACCGTAATCAAATTAGTACATGTGCACTCCAGCTTTGCACTAAGGTCATTTAATTTCTTTTAGTATAGTGTGTACATGTAAATGGATGAAAATAAATGAAGAAATTTATGTAAATCTACCCAAAAATACAGTTGAAAAACTTTATACTATAAAATGTACTACAGTAGTACCCCGATTTACGCGGTCAATTGAACCCACGGGGTACCCCGGAAAGTGAACAACAGAACATATGGGATTAATTCCAATTGAGACTGGCACGACCCCCAAACTCCACTTTTTCCGACACAAAACCTATGTTGTAGTAAAAATAACATCTTAATTTCATGATGGTATGCACACACAATTAATATTTAAGAGAAATACAGTCGCCAGGTTAATGTCCATTCAAATAATGGACTCAACTCTCCCCCCCTCTTCCCAGCTCACTGGCTCCTACCTCTCTGAGAAATGTTTGGGTGAAAACACTAGATTTTAACGTATAGTAATAAATAATACCTCAGACTAAAGTTAGGATACTATAATTGACATTTCTGGATTCCTTGCAGATCAGGGAATATTTTGAATGTAAACTTCATATATTTTGCACAAACAATAAAATACTTGCTTTGTGTAAACGAAATTATTACATTAGATCTAAAATTTGTATGTCTAATGCAAAATCCATGATGTTTATATTCAAAATGATCATCATATTGTAAGAATTCCAGCAATGTAAATCATATTCTGGCTGAGTAATTTGTATGAATTTTATGAGCTAAAACATATATCTTCAGTTAATAAAAAAAAAAAATATTCTTCACGACACTATCTGTTAATCAAAATATCCCACCTTGCCTCCCCCCCCCCTCTTCACACCACGCCAGCTGGGTTGGTCGGTCTCAACCCTCCCCCCCACCCCCAGTTTCCCTCCCTACCAGAGAAATGTTTGGGAGAAAACAGTGTACAGTCGACCCTTAACATACGCAGGTTTATAATACATGGATTTGCAAATGCGCGGATTGCCCCGCCGGAGGAATATTCTGTACATTGAAGTAATTGAAGTACATTCAAATCGCGCGCCATTCAACTGGCGCGCGGCACCGAACACGGGACACCGCCCGCTCCCGCAACCTCACACACACACGCATAGATCTCCCTCACTCAGTCAATCTCGCTGTAACCACGCTTGTGTTGACATCAGCATTGTAGTTGCAAAAATATTACATTTCCGTGAATGTATTATATCAAGCACAGTATGAATAGAATATCACTAATATAAGAGTATTTTAAGCGAAAACTACTAAAAAAACGAGTAACATATCTTGAACATCGGAAGGCTAGGTAAAGTCTTTTGTTTTCATGTGGTTTATCCTAATTTACATTGAAATGCATTACGTTTCAGCAAAACTACTATTTATTTCTGAGAATATGGAAATGTAATATTTTGCTGAAATGACGTACATATTACAGTGGAAAGTGACGAAAGCAATGACTCGCTTTCTTTCGTTGAAAAGATGTTACCGTAAACGCTTTTCGAATGGTTTTCAGTTAAAAAGCTGTTGTATTACAATAATATTCTATCCTAATTCACTTGTGATGCAACAGTTTTTTTTAACTGAAAACCATTCGAAAAGCGATTACGGTAACATCTTTTGAACGAAAGAAAGCGAAAGTCATTGTTTTCGTCACTTTCCACTGTAATACGTACGTCATTTCAGCAAAAATATTACATTTCCGTGAATATAGTATATCAAGCACAGTATGAATATAATATCATTGTAATATAACAGTATTTTAACCGAAAACTATTAAAAAAACGAGTAACATCTCTTGAACATTGGAAGGTTAGGTAAAGTCTTTTGTTTTCGTCATGTATTTTATCCTATTTTACATTGAAATACATCACGTTTCAGCAAAACTACTATTTATTTCTGAGAATATATTCATTCACGCACAGCTTAGGTAAAATATACATGTGCTGTAACATTTTTTTAATTGAAAACGATTCGAAAAACACGTACCCTCTAGCCCTGTTCAAGGAGAAGACTGGGAGGAGCTGTTTGGTGCTTAAGACGATGACAAGGAAAATGATTTTGATGGATTTTAATGAAAATATTCAGAAAGACCCTGGCACTGTCAAGGAAAGTGGCTGCTGAAGGCTTCCGGGACATGGCAGAGGACGAGATTAGGGAGCTAATTGAAGAGCACGACACTGAGCTGACCGAGGAGGATCTACAGGAGTTAGTAGACTCAGGCAAGGAAGAGGATGAGGAAGAGCACCAAGAAATAACGTTGGAGAAGTTGGGGGAGATGACCAGGAATATTGAGGAACTGAAAAACCTGGCCTATAGTATGGACCCCTCCATGGTGCGTGCCCTGAAATTCATGCGAGGGATGGATGACGTTTTCGCTCCATACAAAAACATCATGGAAGAAATGAAAGAAAGAGACGACAACTCCCCATCACCATGTTCTTTGATCACCGAAGGAGAGATTTAACACCATCAATCACTGGCGGCAGTGAGGAAGCAGCTGAATCCACAGTCGCCCCCACTTCACCACCCGTTATGGAATTGAGTGACGATGAGCCCGATGACCCCCGCCCTGTCGCCGAGGAGAGGTACGGTACAGTAAAGTGAAATTCTTATCTCTTTTTTTTAATAGCTTTTCTTGCCATGTTTATTTTTTGTAAAAATGCACAGCACAGTACAGTTCAGTACAAGTACTGTACATAGGAAGTGGAGGTGCAGTTATTCACAAAACATTTCTGTTTGTTGTCGGCAGTAGTGACGGTGCGGAGGGAGCGAGTTGGGAGGAGTGGTGAGGTAACCTTGGACGCAGGAGCAAGGACGAGTGGAGATGCCTGCCAGTATATTTCGGGTGTATTAATTGTTTTTATAGCTATTTTTGCATTTTAATATTAACACTGTACATTACGTTTCAACAAAACTACCATTTATTTCTGAGAACATAGAAATGTAATATTTTTGCTGAAATGATGTACGGATTACAGTGGAAAGTGGGATAAAATTGTGACGCAAGCAATGACTCTCTCTCTTTCTTTCGTTCAAAAGATGTTGCCGTAATCGCTTTTCGAATGGTTTTCAGTTGTGGGATTATAAGGCTAATGATAGGATAGAATATTATTGTAATACAGTACGAGTACAGTACAACAGATTTTTAACTGAAAACCATTCGAAAAGCGATTACGGTAAAATCTTTTGAACAACGAAAGAAAGCGAAAGTCATTGTTTTCATAATTTTATCCCACTTTTCACTGTACAGTCAACCCTCACTTTACGCGGTCCCACATTCCGCGTTTCCACGTTTACGCGGTGCCCTGCCGGAACCCAGGATGCTCACATTCCGCGGTGAGTGTACCCTTTACGCGGAGAGCGGCTGGCAAGCCGCGCCATTTTTGGATCCAAACCTCCCGCCATCCGCCATGTTGTGTAAGCGGCGCGCACAAGGTCGCCCAGTCATCAAAACATTACCAGTTCTTCACCCGCCACCCACTACAGCCGGCCCAAGTCAGTGATAGTGATAATTAT
Organism: Homarus americanus; assembly: GCF_018991925.1. NCBI lineage: Eukaryota > Metazoa > Arthropoda > Malacostraca > Decapoda > Nephropidae > Homarus > Homarus americanus. The sequence goes on from NW_024737068.1 coordinate 9,904,633, forward strand.
GGTGAGGATATGGACTTATATGGACTTTGGGGGGTTTGACAAAGAGGCCCTGCAAGCCTCTGTGGTGGATAGTGATACAATTGATACAAGTGATACAGGTGAGGGCCAATAATCTGCCCTCTGCCTCGGAACCAACCGCCCATCCCCGTGTGCCCAGCCATCTTTTCTACTAATGTAAGTGTTAAAAAACCTAATATTATTGATATTTCTCTTAATTATTAATTGTGTGTGCATACCATCATAAAGTTAAGATAATATTTTTACTACAACATAGTTGTGTGTCGTCAAAAAGTGGAGTTTGGGGATCAGCCCAGTCTCTATTTCAATTAATCCCATATGTTATGTTATTCACTTTACGCGTTTCTCACTTTCTGCAGTATCCTGTGGGTTACATTAACCGCGTAAAGTGAGGGTTGACTGTACAGGTAGTTCTGCTATAACGCGATAATTGTGTTCTTGTAAAATATCGTGTTATAGAAAATCGCGTAATAGAAATAACAGGGCTTATGGAGAAAATAGGGTTAGGTGCAGATTACTCAAAATCGAAAAAATTTAGTAGTTAGCCTAACACAGTCTAAATAAATGTTACATTCATATCTAATAATGAAATCATACAGTAAATGTAACACTTTACTTGATGGGGGAGAAGGGTGATTTTGAGGTTGATAAAATCGAGCTTCTCTTCAAGTGTTATATCCTTTCTTTTACGATCATCACCGGGAATTCTATCACCAGAACGCTTCTTGATGATATTCTTCTTTACTATATTCACAGTTAATACAGTACCACAAAATTGGAGAAATAGTAAGCAAAAATCGCGTTATAGCAAACAAGCGTTCGCGTTATACAAATATCGTTCCTAATTCATAAATCGCGTTAGAGCAAATTCGCGTTATCAAAACACGCGTTATAGCAGAACTCACTGTACAGTAATATGTACGTCATTTCAGCCAAAATATTACATTTCCATATTTATTTCTGAGAATATATTCATTCAGTCACAGTTAAGGTAAAATATACTTGCGATGTAATATTTTAATGAAAATACGGTATCGTAGTTTTCTTTTGTATCAAATTTAATTAACAAAGATTGATGTTTCAAATGTAATGAACAAAAATTTATGTACAGTATCTATAAATAAACTTTAACAAATGAATACTTTGTTTTACATCGTCCTGTGCTACCATACCATGCATTTGGCTACTTTGGGCTTGCTATGATGACGCAAGAGGTCTGCCCTGGCAACTGTACCGACACTCACAGCTGGTGGTGCGTTGGTGCGTCGTTTCCATTGTTTACTGGTAGTTACTGGTAAATATTTTTCAACCTAACAAAACTATTACCCTTTTAGAGGTCGACCCCCAATTTTTTGCAAAATAATTTGGTCTTAAAAACTCGAACTACACACAGGTATATACGGTAAATAAGGACATGGGGGGCCAGGGTTTTTTTTGGGGGGGGGGGCAGCACATATACGTGGATTTTTAACATCCACGGCTATCTCTGCTACGTAACCCCCGTGTATGTTAAGGGCCGACTGTATTTACATTTTTAGTAATAAATAATACCTCAGACTAAAGTTAGGATAATATAATTGAAATTTCTGGATTCCTTGCAGGTCAGGGAATATTTTGAATGTAAACTTCATATATTTTGCACAAACGATAAAATATTTGCTTTGTGTAAACCAAATTATTACATTAGATCTAAAATTTGTATGTCTAATGCAAAATCCATGATGTTTATATTCAAAATGATCATCATATTGTAAGAATTCCAGCAATGTAAATTATATTCTGGCCGGGTAATTTGGATGAATTTTATGAGCTAAATAAAAAATTATACTTCACCCGCGTATATGAGTAGATGTACCGCGGAAAGTGAAAGTCTGGTTCTGGCGAGGTACCGCGTAAATGAGAAATCGCGGAAAGTGAAACCGTGTAAAGCGGGCTAATACTGTACAGTACTGTACACTAATGTACTACAATTTTTATCTCTTGAGCAAAATATATGATGTTTATATTCAAATTATTGGCTGTCTTGCAAGGATTCCAGCAATGCAAATTATAATCTCCTAACTTTAGTCTGAGATATTATATAAGATAAAAACTGTAAGCCTAAAACCCTGGCTGGGGGAGAAGGAGGGAGGGACGGAGCCAGCCAGCCAGCGAGGGGTGGGGGGGGAGGGGGGGTTGAGGTGATTGTAGGTTATGTATCTAAGCTACTGTGCCGAGTAGCAACCTTGTATATAAGCTACTGTGCCGAGTAGCACCTATGTATATAATTACGTGGCAACACTGCACGTGTTATGTGGCAACATTGCCCCGAGGCTGCCATATAGCAAGGCAGTCTCAGTCTGACTCTGTGGGCCGTGCATGGCACATGCTAGTCACCACTTGTATTTCTCCTATCCGTTAATAAATGGACTTCAGTGTTACCCGGTGTTTCCCTACCCATCACTGCCTTCTTCAGGGAACACTTGGAACCTTCATGGAGCAGTGAGTAGGATCTGTGGACTTACAAGTGTGTGAACAATGGACAGTTAGCCGGCGATGTGCACGTCGACTCTTAGTGTGTTGTGTTGTGTTGTGTTGTGTTGCGTTGTGTTTCGCCGCGACGTGCAGTGTTGCGCTGTCACAGTGCGTTTTAGTGACGGTGGCAGTGGTAGTGTCAGTGTATTAGTGTGTCTAGAGCTGAGAGTTGAGCATTGGCCTGTTTTTTGTGGTACCCACAGAGCACGCAGGCGTACACCCTTCTCGCGTAACATCTGGGGAGACACTGACGTTCTTGCCTCCGCGGCAGCTCCAGCCTAAGGCCACCGCATCTGCTGTCGCAGACACACACTCACACACACACACACACACACACACACACACACACACACACACACACACACACACACACACACACACACACTCACAGACAGAACAGTGGACTCTATGCGTTATTTCTGCGCTGTTTATGTCATATATATGTGGTTCGAGCTGATGAGGCGCCACTTTATATACTAAACAGCGCAGTTCAAGCATACTAAGATGGGCGGTAAGAAGGGACAACGTCAAGATGGGAGACACAACTCCCCACCACCATCCCCTCCACCGGGCGCAGACTCTCATCCTCCACCTCCAGCGACGGACATTGCCACAATTCTGAGGTGGATGGACGACAGGGACGAGAGACGCAGAGAAATGGAACTTCAGAGGGAGGAAATAAGAAGAGAGGAGGAAAAGGCGCGTTTTGATGCACTTTTGGCGACCCTGGCGCTAACCCACCCTCCCTCACTCACAGGTATCACGCACCAAGGCGCCAGTACCCTCCCTCCTCCACCACGCCAGCGTCCTCCAGGTACTCTTCCTACTCCAACAGCTCCCAAGGCATCTGTTCAACCCCCACCCGCCCTCTCACCAGACGTCACGTTTCAGCTTTTTCAAGAGTGGAGGCGGCGGTGGACAGATTACTCCACGATGGTGGACCTTGACAGCATGCCTCCAAAGAAACAGGTCATCCAACTGCGGATGTGTTTGTCGCTGGAGACCCAGAGAGTTTTGGAGCACACGTTACATGTGCCTCCCGATTCTACGTCTTCAGTGACGGATGTGCTCGACCTTTTACAGGAGCATGTTAAAGGTCGGAATAACGAGGCTTTGCGTCGCCGCGCCTTCACCAGCTGCAAGCAGGCGGAGAATGAATCCTTTGACGACTTTTATGTACGTTTGAAGAGTTTGTCAGAGGAGATCGACGTCTGCAAGGCACACAGCCGGGAATGTGAGGAAGCCTGGATCAAGCACGGGATCTTGACAGGTGTCAGACAAGAAGAGTTGGTGCAGCGACTCATTCCCCTGGACGCTTCCTCCACACTCCCGGTGGTAGTGACTGAATGTCGGTCATACGAGGCCAACAAGTCCGCCACCTCTGCCTTATGGACCCCACCTGCTGTGAGAGCTATCTCACAATACAAGAAGGGTAAGAAGGCGGCCAACAACGTGAAGGCTGCCGCACGTTCTTCCACGCCTCCGCCTAGTGCTTCCTGTGGCAGCTGTGGAAAGCAGCATGGCCCCAAGACATGCCCAGCCGCCGACACACTGTGTCGTGGATGTGACCGTAAGGGCCACTGGTCTAACACAGACAGGTGCCCTGCACGAGGCCACAAGTGTCAGGCCTGCGGTCGTTATGGACACTACGACAAGTGCTGCCGCCAACCCAAGCCCAAAAGCCCGAGACGAGGAGGAAAGCAGCGCACTTCCCTCGGGGTGGTCCGCACGCAGCCCCCTTCAGACAGCCCATGCAGCCCCAAGCAGCAGCGGAGTCACATCAGGAGGGTGGAATCGACCACACGCCCCAGGGCTACCCCTTCCCCTACCATCCGCGTCGCCGTCACACACGGTGATGTGTCGGGTCACATCGAGGTGATACCGGACACCGGCGCTGATAATACTACGGTGATAGGCCTGAAGCACCTCCAGAAACTGGGCCTCACCAAACGCGACCTGGGAACACCGCCGCAGCTGCAGTACTACAATGCGGACGGTTCCCAGATGCCGGACGCTGTGGGCTCCTTTCAAGCGGAGATCACTTACGGCGACAGGTCATGTCACGGATGGATTGACGTGCAGCCTACTCTCGCTACACCCTTGTTGTCGTGGGAGCACTGCAAGGAGTTAGGCGTGGTGCCCAGAGACTTTCCTGAGCAGATCCCAGCCGCTCGGTACACCGCCAGCAGGGTGCGTGAGTCAATGAGCGACGCGCCTGGCACTGCCGCACAGAGCTGCCCAGAACCCGCGTCTACTCCCACCCACACAGGACGCTCCCCTGCCCAGATCCTGTATGGTCACCCTCTCCGCTCTTGCGTTCCTGCACACGCCAAGGCCTTTGCGAAGGAGTGGCAGACCAGAACCAAGAGCTGTGACCGCCGCGCCGCTTCACGTGCCCAGGACGCCAAGGCTCGGTATGACGACCATGCCCGCCCTCTTCAGCCGCTGGAGATTGGTGCCCTTGTCCGCGTCCAGGACCCGACGACGACACGTTGGGACAAGGTGGGCATAGCGATGGGCATCAGCCGGTCGCGGGACTACAAGTTCAGGATGCCGAGCGGCCGTGTCTGGTGGAGGAACCGCCGCTTCCTCCGGCCAGTCCCACCCCCTGCTGCTGGCCCCCTGACCGAAGACGAGTCACCTACACCTCACGAGGATCCGCCCCACAGTGCACCTTGACGCTCAGAGCGACTTAGGACTAAGAAGTCCGCTCAAGACAAATACTATGAGCGTGAGGGGGGGAGGGAGATGTAGGTTATGTATCTAAGCTACTGTGCCGAGTAGCAACCTTGTATATAAGCTACTGTGCCAAGTAGCATCTATGTATATAATTACGTGGCAACACTGCACGTGTTATGTGGCAACATTGCCCCGAGGCTGCCATATGGCAAGGCAGTCTCAGTCTGACTCTGTGGGCCGTGCATGGCACATGCTAGTCACCACTTGTATTTCTCCTATCCGTTAATAAATGGACTTCAGTGTTACCCGGTGTTTCCCTACCCATCACTGCCTTCTTCAGGGAACACTTGGAACCTTCAGTGATATGTTTGACAGTTTGAGCCGAAGGTCTCTGTGTATTTATTTAACAGTCCTACTAAGCTTCTCTCATTTTAAAATGCCAGTGAAATGACCTGGGGGAATATAATTAACATAGCTGGATTTCTCACAAAACAGCGACCAAATTGAATATAAACATGCTAAAATTTGCATTACATACAAATTTTAGATCTAATTTAAGAATTTTATTACAGAGAGCAAACCTTTTTATCTCTTGTGCAAAATATATGACGTTTATCTTGAAATTATTGGCTGTCTTGCAAGGACTCCAGCAATGCAAATTATAATCTCCTAACTTTAGTCCGAGATATTATATAAGATAAAATCTGTAAGCCTAAAACCCTGGCTGGGCAGATGGGGGAGCGTGCGTGGGGGGGAGCGTGCGTGGGGGGGAGGGGGGAGCGGGAAGTGAGGTGTACTTTGACCGCGAAGGTCTGGTGAAGTATTTATTTGTTTATTTATGTTTAGGTAAATGTTCAAATTAATGTCTGAAAATAAGTCTTATAAGGAGAGAACAATGTTTACTGTACTGGTCTTCTAGGACCGAGAGCTTGAAAGTGAAACAGTTCGAAATGGGGTATTACTGTACTGTGAAATAATTATTCAGTATATCATCCAGGCCATTGTACTATTGTAGTCTCCTAGAAAGACGAGATATTAACTATCAGTATGACAGTGGTTGGGGTCTGCCAGTGGGTATTATCATTACAATGCCTGATGCACTACTGAGGGTTATCTCCTAATGTAAGAAATTTATAGAAAATACAGTAAGACCCCTCTAAGTCAGACTTCTATAAGTGGCAGTTGGGAGAGGAGTCCATTCCCACATATTTGTTGTTGTGACCACTGCTCTACTGGGCACTCTGTTTTTATATTGTACAATGTGAGAGGTTTGAATAATAGTCCAGGTTCTTTGCAGACTTTCCTCTTGCAGCGTCAGACAGTGACTGGCAACCCGGCGCTGCCACAGACAAACTCCCGCCTCCACACATGGGAAAACATATCGTACGCTGGTACTCCATCTCACAATCTCACATCTCCCCCCCCCCCAAGTTAAAAGGAAATGATAATGCACATTTGAACTAACGAAAGGAAAACAATGCAGTCATAAAAAACAATAAAGCAAGAAAAAACCAGTCAAACAAAAACACACACACAAAAAACTTCTAAACTAATTTTACACCACATACACTACACATTGGGGTCAGCCAACCAACCCGGGGGCCTGCGGCCTCTCCCGGGCCTGGCCACGCACAACTGGGGAGGGGCCGGGGGTGTGAGCGAGGGCGCGGGTACGGAGGACCAAGAGGCATTGCGTGATGCACCAGAGGAGTGGTAGGCACAGGGGTGGGGCTGCATCGCAGGTGGCGTCTGTTGCGGATGAACACCCTGCCACTGCCAGTCAACCTGACGGCATACTGCCTGTGAGGGCGGGATTCAACCACTATGCCTGTCCTGTCCCAGAGCTTGGTAGCGGCGTCCTGTACACGCACCTGCGTGGCCACAGCTAGGTGAGCCAGCTGGTGGAACACCTCCCCCCCCCCTCGCGACAGAAGGATCCCGTCCTGGGTTTCGGCCAAGCGCACCTCCCTCATACAAAGTGCCCGCTGCCAGTGCTGGTCCACCTTATAGTGCTGTCTGGCCATGGGAACGCCATCACGGAGCTGGCGGCCGGTGGCAAGTTGGGCGGGTGACTTGTTCACCCCCTGCAGAGGCGTGTTCAGGTACTGGAGGAGGGCCTAGGTTGTCTGCACAAAGTAGACCTCCTGGACGGTGGTCCCCTCGCCCACACTGAGGCAGCAGGGGGTGGACCCCAGACACTTGAGCTGTTTGTTCGCCATGTCCCTCAGGCCATTATGGGCCCGAAGTTGCCCCGGACACAAACCGATGTCCTGGAGCAGGGATGACCATGCCACACACACCATAGCACCCGTGTCAGCCACAGCCAGCACAGGGGCGGCGGGGGAATTGCCCCCAGCCTGGGTCATGAACACTTGTAACCTGGGGTGGCAGTATAGCTGGGCTGTTGCCACTGTGACAGCACCTGACACATCCACAGAAGCGCTTAGGGCCGACTTACTCCTACAAAACCTTTTGAAGTGACCAACTTGCAGGGCAGTTGCTTTTGCCCGAGATATGTGTCACGCCGCAGTTCCTACAGTGCGCGCGACTGGGGTGTCCAGGTCAGGTGGCAGCTACCTCAGACTTACCCGTGACGTCATCACCAGCCGCCGCTGCCTCCGTGGCTGTTCCCGTCACTGCCTGGCCAGACGTACGACACAATACACCAGCATCTCTCACTGCTGCCTCAAATAACATACACTTGTTTCTTAGCACTTCAGCACTATTATAACTCGAGTAACCCTGGAAAATTTCCATTTTCAACACTGGGTTACTCAGGCCCACCATAACTTTACGTAATAGCATGTACTCAGAGAGGTCGTTATCACAGGTGGGAAATTTAATTTCTTACTCCACTGCCTCTGCGAAGCATAGTTGAAAGTACCTTTTCATGGGCTCCTCTTCACTTTGTTTGCTGTTGAAAAAGTCGTTCCATTTCACAGCTTGGTTTGACGATTGAAGAACCACTCCACCGATGGCGTCCAGGGCTTCCTTGGGCGAGAGCTGCTCCCACTGATCGCTGGGATATCTCAAGTCAATCACCCTTTGGAGTGCAGGGACGCAGTTCAGGCGAATGTGGAGTGTGGCCACCAGTTGTGACCATCCGTTCAACATCACCCATGGCTCCATGGACCGCTTCCACGTCCTAATCGCCGCTGCTGGCATTTCTATCTCGCACTTCTCTGGAGCTACCGCTGCTGAGAGGTTCATGACCAGCGTAGGGGCATGACCATGGCCGCCAGTAGCTAGAGACACCATATGAGCCATCATTGCACTCATGGTCTGCTGCTGGGTGCGCGTGGTGTTCCCAACTGGTGTAGAGATGTCCTGGCGTCCCCTTGAGGGTGGCGAGAATCGTGGACGTGTAGGGGCCATGTTGGCATCCTCGTCAGGGCTGTTATGGCGCGTCGGGCCCTAGCATCCTACTCACTGCGCCATGTGAGAGGTTTGAATATTAGACCAGGTTCTTTGTAGACTTTACTCTTGCAGCGTCAGATGGTGGCTGACAACTCGGCGCTGCCACAGACAAACTCCCGCCTCCACACATGGGAAAACATATTGTACGATGGTACTCCATCTCACAATCTCACATGCAGTATTTAGTGTTTTCTTGGTGTATTATTATGTCCTCTAAAGCAAGTAAAGGCAAAATAATGCCACTGAGGATTACTGGGATAAAAGGAATGGTGCTCAGAACTCTACCAATTGAAAAGAAACTGAAGATATGATACAGAATTGATGCTGGTGTCTCCATGAATATTATCTGTGAGGAGTTTGGGCTGAAGTGGAGTGCTTTTTATGGCATCACCCAGATTTAAGTGCATACTAGATATAAGTAGGTAGTAGGCAGCTATCAAACAGGGAGGTACTACTGTCTGGGAAGATATTGGAATTATAATGTGTTGTCTAATGGTAGACCATGCTGCCATATGGCATCAAAAAAATTGTGACCAAGTCCCAGGTTGCTGATCTGACTTTCTGCCTCATTTACACACAATTGCAGGGTCTCAATTGTTTCTCTTACTTTGACAACACAACATACAGGTGGGGCCCCCCCAAGTTTGCGGATTTTTACTTTGCGGTTCTCGGTTATTCGCGGATGACACCCTGGATGTACCCAAGAATGTCTGTGGGTAGTTTTAAAGTTGCCGGCATTTTTGCGGGTGGGACAGGGAGCCATTCGTTCTAGAGACAGCAATATCCTTTACCTGTATTGTATATACAGCTCCTCCCTGACTTACGACGGGGTTAGGGACCCAAATCCAGGTTGTAAGTCGAAATGGTTGTAAGTTGAAAATGCTTAAATACATGTAAAATCTAAAATGGGGGTCTCTTTTTCTTCTCAGCACCACAAAACTCTCACTTTTAAGCTTGCCAGCTATTTTAAAGTGAATTACAAAGAAAAATTTTGTCTGTGTACTGACGTTGGGACTCGAAAATACGTAATTTGACAAAATTTTGGTACGACTGAGGCAGGTCGTAAGTGCGGGTGATTGTAAGTCGAGTAGGTCATAAGTCGGGGATGAGGTGTGTGTGTGTGTGTGTGTGTGTTTGTGTAGACACACTTAAGAATTGGAAAATCCTCTCACAAAAAAAAAAAATTATTAAAAATGTGAGTCTACCCTCAAGTCCGTACGCTATTACAGTACTTTATTAATATAGCACGGACTTGAAGGTAAACTGTCACATTTATAATAATTTTTTTCTTTGTGAGAGGATTTTCCAATTAGTATTTATTTGTACCGTGGTCCCTCGGTTAACGAGCACAATCTGTTCCAGCAGGTTGCTCGTTAACCGAAACCATTGTTTCTATGGGTTTTTGGGTAATTGGTTCCAGCTCACCGAAAATTGCCTAAATTCAACAAAAATAGTAGAAAAGTTCACTTACTTTGAGGTGTGTATGTAGAAGGCTCCTGGATGATGATGATGATGATGATGATGATGATGTGAATTTGAAGTGGGAGGTTGAGGAGGAGAAGGCAGAAGAGAAGGAAGTGGAGGTGGAGGAGAAGCATTTTACTGCTTCTTGAAAGGTGAGTCACCTTCCATGAAAATGTCAGGAACCTCTGGACTGACAGATTCTCCACCATGAACATCCTCTCTCCTTCTTGAAGTGGAAGGCTGAGGGATAGCATCTTGTTCCCTCTGCCTTTTACTGAAGAAAGTGTCAATTGTGGTCTGTGGGGCATCTGTCCTCCTCACCATTAACTTATGTTTAAAGAAGGAGGCCACTGAGTCCTCAACATGACACAAAGTTAGTTCAGTTTTTTCCACTTCTGGGTGCTTTGAAGCCACTTCCCTGAAATTCTCCTAGTAGTAAATCACATCTTTCAACTGTTTAGCTGACATATGGTCATCACTTTCAATTTCCTCCTCACCACTGTCAGCCTTTACCTGTAACATCTCATCCAGTTGCTTCAAGTCATCAGGAGTAAGTTCCTCCTCATGAGACATCACAAGCTCTTCCACATCCTCCTCCTCCACTTCAAGGCCCAATGACTGACCAATGGACACAATCTCCTGGTCCAACTCTGTTTCTTCCTCAAATCCCTCAAAATCATGGACTACTGATGGCCACAGTGCTTTCCATGAAGAATTGAGGGATCTAGTGGAGACTTCTTGCCATGATGACACAATCAATTTTACAGCCTCCTGGATGTTGAATTGTGTCATCCAGAAATGTTTCAGTGTTAGTTCAGGATCATTGGAAGTTGCCTGATGACACCTCCTAAACATTTTCTTCATGTACAACTTCTTGAAGTTGCTGATCACATTCTGGTCCATTGGCTGTATGATTGATGTAGTGTTTGGAGGCAAAAACAACACTTTCACAAAGTCAAATTGAAACTCCAAATTTCTGGCAAGGTCAGGGTCATGACCAGGAGCATTATCTATGAGGAGAAGAGCCTTTAAAGGGAGTTTATTGGTGGTTAGGTAGCTCTTGACAGAAGGGCAAAACACATCAACAGCCCATTCATTAAAGAGCTGTCTTGTCACCCATGCCTTACGGTTGGACTTCCAATAAACTCCAAGCTTTGTTCTTACCACTTTCTGTTGCTTGAACACCCTGGGGTTTTCAGAGTGGTAGACAAGCATAGGCTTCAGTCGGAAATCCCCTGAAGCATTGGCACCAAGCAATAGAGTGAGACGGTCTTTCATGGGTTTATGCCCAGGTAAAGAGGCTTCATCTCTGGAGATGAATGTTCTTTTGGGCATCTTTTTCCAGAACAGCCCAGTTTCGTCCACATTGAACACTTGCTGTGGAAGATAAATTTCTTCTTCCATCAGTTTTTTAAATTCCTCTAAAAACTTTGCTGCCCCTTCCTTATCAGCACTAGCAGCTTCACCATGCCTAACATCACTGAAAATGACACTTCTTTTCTTAAATTTTTCGAACCAGCCTTTGCTGGCCCAAAAATCTTCAAATTCTGTGCCTGAAGAACCAGGTTGATCTGTCTTTAAATGTTCGTAAATCCCCCTGGCTCTTTCACAAATGAATTCAATAGAAACTGAATCACCTTTCATCTGTTTTTCACTAATCCAGATGATAAGTAACCTCTCAGTTTCTGCAATTAGGGATCTACTTTTAAACACTCTTGTAGATTTGTCTCTCACTTTCACTTCTTTAAATTTGTCTTTCTGTGCAAGAATTGTCAACACAGTTGATGTCGACATGCCATATTCTTTGCATAGCACATTTGTTCTAATGCCTTGTTCATGTTTTTTTATGATTTCCTGCTTGGTTTGGATTGAAATCGCTTTTCTTGATCTCTTAGGCCCCATGCTGGATTCAAACAATGTCAACACGTGTTTTTCAAAGTTAAACTTGTTGTAAATAAAGAATATTTTCTTTAAAATAACACTGCACTGCACTATATATTGTCAATATGTAAAATCAATTTCAAAATGACCAATAATTTGCTTGGAAACAGAGAAAAAAACCATTTAGTTGAAGAGTCTCAGGCAAGATGTTACCTCCAGTGAAAACAGAGAGAGACTAACGCCTGTTTGCTGTGTTAAGTGGCTGGATGCCACGCATTAAACTACCGTATATCTCGGCTTATAAGACGGAATTTGAACATTAAAAAAATCTGCCCAAAGTTAGGGGGTCGTCTTAATCACCATGTATAAAATTCTTACCTCTTAAATATTGTGGTTTAGTGTGTCAAGAGTGGTGATGGAAACATCGTAAGCCACTCACAAGGTCCTACCACTAATTATTTTATACCGAAACTTACGTTTGGCAAGCTGGATTCAAATTAAGATTACCGGTACAGTATTACCCCGCTTAACGCGCTTTCACTTAACGCGTTTTCGCATATACGCGGTGCCTTGCCAAAGCTGAACTTTCACTTAACGCGGATTTTTCCACAGCAACGCGGTGAGTGTCCGGCTCGAGAGCTATTTTTAGATTCGCACCACCCCCCACCCGCCACCCTGCCTGACTGCCTGTTTTAGCTCATAAAATTCATACAAATTACCCAGCCAGAATATAGTTTACATTGCTGGAATTCTTATAATTTGGTGATCATTTTGAATATAAACAACATATTTTTTGCATTAAACATACAATTTTTAGATAAAATGTTTAATCTGAGTAAGTATGTTATCTTTTGTCCAAAATATATGACATTTATATTCAAAATATTCCTGGTCTTACAAGGAATCCAGCAATGTCAATTATATTATCCTAACTTTAGTTTGAGGTATTATTTATTAAAATTTAGTGGTTATCCCACACATCTCCTTGGGACGGTTGGTGGGGGGTGGGGGGGAGGGAGGGACCAACCGACCGACCATCTGTTACCCGGTGAAGAATTATTTTTTTTTAACTGAAGATATTTGTTTTAGCTCATAAAATTCATACAAATTACCCGGTCACAATATAATTTACATTGCTGGAATTCTTATAATTTGGTGATCATTTTGAATATAAACAACATATTTTTTGCATTAAACATACAATTTTTAGATAAAATGTTTAATCTGAGTAAGTATGTTATCTTTTGTCCAAAATATATGACATTTATATTCAAAATATTCCTGGTCTTACAAGGAATCCAGCAATGTCAATTATATTATCCTAACTTTAATCTGAGGTATTATTTAATACAAAATGTTAAAAACTTGAATGGAGGATTGGTGGGGGGTGGGGGGGAGGGTTGGGACTGACCACGCGGTTGGAAGAGGGGGAGGCAAGGTGGGGTACTTTGATTGACAGATAGTGTCGTGAAGATTATTTTTTTTTTTATTAACTGAAGATATTTGTTTTAGCTCATAAAATTCATACAAATTACCCGGCCAGAATATAATTTACATTGCTGGAATTCTTATAATTTGGTGATCATTTTGAATATAAACATCATATATTTTGCATTAGACATAAAATTTTTAGATAAAATGTTTAATCTGAGTAAGTATGTTATCTTTTGTGAAAAATATATGACATTTATATTCAAAATATTCCTGGTCTTACAAGGAATCCAGCAATGTCAATTATATTATCTTAACTTTAGTTTGAGGTATTATTTATTACTATACCTGGTTTTCCCCCAAAATTTCTCAGAGAGGGAAGAGCCGGCAGTGTAGTGTGAGAGGGGGAGGGAGTCGTGTCCATTATTTGAATGGACATTAACTTGGCGACTGTATTTCTCTATTTCTCTTAAGTATTAATTGTGTGCATGTACCATCATAAAATTAAGATGTTATTTTTACTACAACATAGTTATGTGTCGTCAAAAAGTGGAGTTTGGGGATCGACCTGGACTCCATTTCAATTAATCCCATATGTTATGTTATTATTCACTTTACAAGCCGCTCAAGGTACCGGTTACATTAAATCACAGAAAGTGAGGTTAACTCGTATATATATATATATATTGTTATATATATATATATATATATATATATATATATATATATATATATATATATATATATATATATATATATATATATATATATATATATATATATATATATATATATATATATATATATATATATATATATATATATATATATATATATAGAGTATATATATATATATATATATATATATATATATATATACATATATATATATATATATATATATATATATATATATAGAGTTGTTATATATATATATATATATATATATATATATATATATATATATATATATATATATATATATATATATATATATATATATATATATATATATATATATATATATATATATACAGTAAAAGTCCAAAAATCCGGACTGCTTGGGGATTGGGTCGCTCCGGATTTTCGGATTTTCCGGATTCTCAGGCAGTACATTTAAAATTCAAATTTAAGGAGGAGTAAAGAAGAGATGAACAGGTACATTTTGAGAGTTCATTCATAAGCAAGTAAAGCATGCTTCAATTATCAAAACGAGCAGTTTTAAAGAAAAATAAAGTCAACACTTGACAAAAATGTAAACAAACATTTTTCACTATGAAAAAAGGGGCATGTAATGTTTGAAATCATGTTTAAAAATGAACATTGTAAAAGAAAAATACAGTAAACAAATGAAAGCAGAATTTATTTTATACAAATTGCTTATTTATTTGTAGTTTATTAACGAAACATTTTCCTATAAATACAAAGTACAAAACAACAAATAAATTTTTATTCCTTGATTTCCACGACTTCTATATCGTCTGCTGCACTGCTTGTGGATGGAACACTTGCAGCTTCTACTGCACTGCTTGACACTGCTTTCTTTAAATACTTTCGTATATCACCTTGTTTACGACTTTGTAATTTCTTTGTGATAAGATTATTCTGCACCATGTGTGCATGCATGACGTCTTGAAGACTGAAGCTATGGTTCTGTTCCACAAATTTAATAACTGTTTCAATGCCCTTTTCTGCAGCAGCCCAAGATATCTTTTCTTCAACTTTGTCGTCGTCTTCACCAGATTCTTCTGAACAATTTTCTTCTATCTTTTCAGGAGTTGTAATGCTTTGAATGATTTCTTGATCAGTGAAAGTGGCAGCAACTTCAATATCATCGTCAATGTGTATCCACTCTTCTATGTCAGCAGCATTAAGCTTGCATAGAGGGTTGTCTTCCAGAGATAATTTAACAGTCTCCATCAGTTCTTGCACTTCAGATGCCCTCTGCTTTATGTGGAATCCTTCAAAATCTTTGTCTTGATCACACACTAGATCTGCAAACATCACTTTCGGCCACAACTTTCGCCACGCTCTTAAAAGTGTTTCACTCGTGACTGCATTCCAGGCAGTCACGAGTGAAAATATTGCATCCTTGATCGTAAAACTGCGTTGAAATTCTATAGGGTTGACATTCTTATTCATCATTTTCGTCATAAAATCATTTTTATAGTGACATTTAAAGTTCCTAATGACTCCTTGATCCATGGGTTGAATCAATGATGTTACGTTTGGTGGCAAGTAACATGCATAAATATTCCCGCAATCAGAGACTAATTTTGATTCATGCGGGTGGGCCCTACAGTTGTCGAGAAGTAGCAGGCACTTTGTATTTGCAGGCTTCCCCAATTTCCTTAAGTTCTGACGAACTGATGGAACAAAATCATGAACAAACCAATCGTGAAATATGTCTTTGTCCATCCAAGCACTCTTTTGGGCTTTATAGGTCACAGGCAAGTGCACAATTCCTTTAAAGGCCCGTGGGCGCTTAAATTTGCCAATCACCAAAAGCTTAATTTTATGCTGACCTGAAGCATTAGCACATACAAGAACGGTTAATCTTTCATTATTAAGCTTAAAACCTGTTGCATTTCGTTCTTGGTTTCCAGCCAAAGTTTTTGTGGGCAAACACTTCCAGTAAACCCCTGTTTCATCAACATTATAAATTTGATCGGCTGTGAGATCATAGTCATTTACAATTTTTTCAAATGTTGCACTATATTTTGTTGCTGCTTGTGTATCAGCCGACTGTCTTTCTCCAGCAATATCTAACTGTCTAATACCATGACGAGTCTTGAAATTCCTAAGCCATCCATCACTAAATGCGCACTCTGATTCAATGTTCATTTGCTCCTTAAAAGACTTTGCTTTGGCAATAAGCATCGGCCCAGAAATTGCCATACCTTCTGATCGTTTTAACAAAAACCATTCGTGCAACACTTTATCAAGATTTTCTAATTTGGGCCAATGTAAACTTTTTCTTTCAGCAATTTTAATGTAAGGCTCAGAAGAAGCTGTGAATTCTAGAATTTTATTCTTTGCCTTTTTTATATCATAAATTGTAGACTTTCCAATGTTGTATGTTTCCATTAGAACAGCATTGCTCACATTACATTCTAGTTTCTTAATTATTTCAAGTTTGTCACTCAATTTCAATGTGTTCTTCTTTCTCTTCACACAACGAAGTTTATCTACTTTAGGGGCCATTATTATGGGCTTGTACTCTGTACATGGAAAGAGTAGGACTCAAAATTACATACGTTGTCACAGTTTGATTGCTTGTTTTAAAGTGGCGATCGTGTGGTTGTTTGTTGTCGCTGTGCAGCTGTGGCATTCACGCATGCACACAAAAGATTTTTAGTGCCTCAAATTTTACATTTCAGTTCAAGCTAATTACAAAACTAACAAAATTAGCTACCTATAATTTACAATTACTTTTATTATTAGAATTATGTAATTAATTTTTTAAAGCAACTCCATTCATTCACATAACCCACAAAAGCCCGCTAAATTTAAAAAGTTGAGTTTTCGAAAAGTCCGGATTCTCGGGTGGTCCGGATTTTTGGACTTTTACTGTACATATTACAGTGGAAAGACGAAAACAATGACTTTCGCTTTCTTTCGTTATTCAAAAGGTTTTACCGTAATCGCTTTTGAATGGTTTTCAGTTAAAAAACTGTTGTACTCGTACTGTATTACAATAATATTCTATCCTATAATTAGCCTTATACAGTATTACCCCGCCTAACGCGGTTTCACTTAGCGCGTTTTACCGTATACGCGGTGCCTCGCCAGAGCTGAACTTTCACTTAACACGGGTTTTTTCCACATATACGCGGTGAGTGTCCGGCTCGAGACGCTATTTTTAGATTTGCCCCACCCGCCACCCTGCCAGACTGCCTGTTTTAGCTCATAAAATTCATACAAATTACCCGGTCAGAATATAATTTACATTGCTGGAATTCTTACAATTTGGTGATCATTTTGAATATAAACATCATATATTTTGCATTAGACATACAAATTTTTAGATAAAATGTTTAACTCTGAGTAAGTATGTTATCTTTTGTGCAAAATATATGACGTTTATATTCAAAATATTCCTGGTCTTACAAGGAATCCAGCAATGTCAATTATATTATCCTAACTTTAATCTGAGGTATTATTTAATACAAAATGTTAAAATTTATTTTTTTCACCCACTCTTTCTCTTGGTGGGAGGTGGGGGGGAGGGTTGGGACTGACCGCGCGGTTGGAAGAGGGGGGAGGCAAGGTGGGGTACTTTGATTGACAGATAGTGTCGTGAAGAATATTTTTTTTTTATTAACTGAAGATATTTGTTTTAGCTCATAAAATTCATACAAATTACCCGGCCAGAATATAATTTACATTGCTGGAATTCTTACAATTTGGTGATCATTTTGAATATAAACATCATATATTTTGCATTAGACATACAAATTTTAGATAAAATGTTTAATCTGAGTAAATATGTTATCTTTTGTGAAAAATATATGACATTTATATTCAAAATATTCCTGGTCTTACAAGGAATCCAGCAATGTCAATTATATTATCCTAACTTTAGTTTGAGGTATTATTTATTACTATACCTGGTTTTCCCCCCCAAATTTCTCAGAGGGAAGAGCCAGCAAGTGTAGTGTGAGAAGTGGGGGAGGGAGTCGTGTCCATTATTTAAATGGACATTAAATTGGCGACTGTATTTCTCTATTTCTCTTAAGTATTAATTGTGTGCATGTACCATCATAAAATTAAGATGTTATTTTTACTAGAACATAGGTATTGTGTTGGAAAAAGTGGAGTTTGGGGGTCAGCTGGTCTCTATTTCATTTAATCCCATGTTATGTTATTCACTTAACGCGTTTCTCACTTTCCGCGGTACCCTGTGGGTTACATTAACCGCGTAAAGTGAGGGTTGACTGTATATATAATAAATAAATATATATATATATATATATATATATATATATATATATATATATATATATATATATATATATATATATATATATATATATATATATATATATATATATATATATATATATGTAATAAATGTATGTACATAATCTTTTTCACTCAAATCCTAATGAAACACCACAATTAGAATATGGTGGTAGCTGTTGTATAAACAGTCGGAACACAGTCCCACCACCGAGACGAGGGAACACTCCCACCACCTCTCGTGCGAAGCAAGCGTATAAATTAAAGAAAATACTTGCAGTGTGTTTAATATGTTACAGTATATTATAAATAAATAAATAAACAAATAAATCGGTGAATCCATTTCAAGTAAATGGAAAAATTTCACTCGACACCGACATTAGTTCCAGTTACCGGTAAATAGCAGACGCTTAAGTGACGTCACTAGTGTTTACACTACACCAGCGGGTAACATTTGATGACATTACTTGAAGTGAATTGGCCTTATTTTAAAAAACCAAGGATGGTTGGTAAAGGACTACTGGGTCAGTGGGTAAGTGTCACATTTGGGGTACCGGTCTTATACAGCGAATAGAGCTCAAAAGCTACTTTTTAAATGGAAATTTGGGGGGCCGTCTTATGCACCCTGCCGCCTTATAGGCCGAGATGTACGGTACATTAAAAAAATGTTGGGGGGAAAAGTGCCTAAGTAATGGATTCATACTAGCCACTAATGCCAAAGCTTTACCTTGCTTCCCAATGCATGGATTAAGTGAGTACAGCAGTACAAGAGTCAGTTTATACAATGGTTCTAAACCACAAAAGTAAAATATATCATAAAAAAATTTTAGGTATATTTTTTGGCAATGCACGAAAGAATTCAATTACCTGTACAGTGAACCCTTGCCATTCGCGGGTTTGTGATTCGCGATTTCGACGATTCGTGGTAAGCAGATAACACCTATGGAGGCTAACTTGCGAGCCTTTTCTTGCAGTGCAACAAGTCACCCCATGCACTCGCACTGTCTCATCTCCCTCTGTTTACGCGCACCCAGTACCTGTGACTCAGCATCTCATGTTGTACTCTCAAAACTTTTGTGTTTCTTTGTGAAAATGGCCCCTAAAAGACTGCCTAGTGTCAGAACTAGCAATGCTAATGGAGTGAAACATAAAAGGTAAAAGTCAGTGATGACCCTGACAAAGAAAGGTGAATTATTAGACAAGTTAAAAGAGGGAATGAGTGCTTTCGTGGTTAGTTGGTTGTTTGGTGTGAGTGAAACCACAGTGTGGTACAAAAGAAAAAATGAACAAGCAATTCATGATTCTGTTCAAGCGAGTACTCCTGCAAGTGCTTTAAAGGCGCAGGTTGTTCATGACAAGAACATAGTGAAAACAGAGAAAACACTGAACATTTGAATTGAGGACCAGCACCGCAAAAAAATTTCTGATTGACAGCAACGTGATTCGTAAGAAAATTAAATGTCTTTATGCTCATTTTTACGAATCAACAGGTGGTGAAGTGGGTAGTGCAATTACTGAAACAGCTTTTAGTACCAGTAAAGGGTGATTCAAGAATTTTAATTAAAGATTCTCTCTCCATAATGAGAAGCCGAATGGGGAGGCCACATTAGCTGACCACACAGCCGCAGATGCATTTCCCGCCAAGTTAAAGAAAATAATAAAAGAGAAAGACTATAGACCAGAACAAGTGCTTAATACCAACGAATCCGATAAATATTGGAAGAACGTATATAAACAAGCAGGAGAGGCGTGCCCCTGGGTTCAAGGCAGCCAAGGACAGAGTAACACTTATCTTCTGTGGCAGTGCAGCTGGCCACATGATCAAACCTGGCTTGTTTTACCACTCAGCAAATCCTAGGGCTTAAAAGGGTAAAAACAAGAACCTTTTGCCAGTTTTTTGGGCAGTCTAACAAAAAGGCAAGGGTAACTGTGCAAGCATTCCTGGATTGGTTCCATAAAAGCTTCATCCTGGAAGTGGAAAATACCTTGCTTCCAAGAAGATGAAATTCAAGGTGCTATTATTAACAGATAATGCACCAGGCCACCCAGAAAGTTTGCAGGTTAGCCATCCAGGTGTAGAGGTGATGTTCCTACCCCCAACACCATTGCTCTTATTCAGCCTCGCGATCAGGCACATTACACCCAACGCTCTTTTGGTCGTATCCATAGTGCCATGGACGTAGATCCTGACCTTGATGTTAGCAAGTGTTGGAAAGAGTACAGCATTGTGGACTGCATCACCAACATCAGCAAAGCATTCAATGAACTCAAACCAGAGACAGTGAATACTTGTTGGCACACCTTATGACCTGACTGCGTGAACAACTTACAGGGATTTCTGTCCATAGTAAAGGATGTGAATGACATTGTGAGTGT
This sequence comes from Homarus americanus, assembly GCF_018991925.1. Taxonomy (NCBI): domain Eukaryota; kingdom Metazoa; phylum Arthropoda; class Malacostraca; order Decapoda; family Nephropidae; genus Homarus; species Homarus americanus. The sequence goes on from NW_024737068.1 coordinate 9,925,375, forward strand.
TGCACGTCAACTGGGTGGTGAGGGGTTTGTGGACATGGCTGCTGAAGATGTGGAAGAGCTGATTGATGGGCATGAAGGAACTGACAAAAGAGGATTTAGAAGAGTAAGTAAAAAGTGCCGAGAAAGATGATGAAGAAGAAATTATGGAATTGCAACAAGAAGGTTGGGGTTTGGACAATTTGGGTGAACTATAGCCCCATTGCCCTAACTTCATCACACTCTAAGATTTTCGAAACTATCTTAAACTCTCATTTTCTCCATCACCTTGAACGCCATTCTCTTTTGTCGGATCACCAGCATAGCTTTCATCAGGTGAGATCTACTGATGATCTGCTCTCCTACTGCACCCATCTTTGGTCATCCTCTCTTAAGGATTATGGGGAAACTTTCGCTGTGCCCCTCGACATCTCCAAAGCATTTGACAGGGTATGACACAAATCTTTACTTTCTAAACTTCCCTCTTATGGTTTCCCTCCCCCACTTTGTTCTCAAATTTCTAGCTTCCTTGAGATCCGATCCATGGCAGTTGTTGTAGAGGATTGATATCTCGCTCTTTCTCTACCAATAGTGGTATCCCACAGGGTTCTGTTCTTTCACCTACTCTCTTCTTCCTTTTTATCAATAATTTACTTCACACTACGACTAATTCTATCCATTCTTACGCTGATGATTCTACTCTTCACTCTTATTCACATTTTTCCCTTCCTCCTAACTCTCAAACAAGATCTGATTCTAGAGCTGATATCATTTCATCTATCAATGCGGATCTGTGCAGCATTTCTGAATGGGAAGGTAGAAACTTGGTTAAATTCAATACAGTAGTCTCGATTTACGCGGTCAATTGAACCCGTGGAGGTCCGCGTAAACCGAGAAACGCGTAAACGAAATAACAGAACATATGGGATTAATTGAAATAGAAACTGGGCCGACCCCAAAACTACACTTTTTCCGACACAATACGTACGTTGTAGTAAAAATAACATCTTAATTTTATGATGGTATGCACACACAATTAATATTTAAGACAAATACAGTTGCCGGTTAATGTCCGTTCAAATAATGGACTCAACCCCCCCTCTTCCCACACTCGCTGGCTCCCCTCCCAGAGAAATGTTTGGGGAAAAGGACTAGGCTTTTAGGTTAGTAATAAATAATACCTCAGACTATATTTAGGAGAATATAATTTACATTGCTGGATTCCTTGCAAGACAGCGAATAATTTGAATATAAACGTCATATATTTTGCACAAAAGATAAAATTTTTGCTCTCTCTAATAAAATTCTTAAATTAGATCTAAAATTTGTATGTCTAATGCAAATTTTAGCTTGTTTATATTCAAATTAATTACTATCCTATAAGAATTCCAGCAATGTAAATTATATTCTGGCTGGGTAATTTCTATGAATTTTATGAGCAAAAAACAAATATCTCAAGTAAATAAACAAATTATACTTCACCAGACACAATACGTACTTTGTAGTAAAAATAACATCTTAATTTTATGATGGTATGCACACACAATTAATATTGAAGAGAAATATCAATAATAATAGGTTTTTTAACACTTACGTTAGTAGAAGAGATGGCTGGGTACACGGGGATGGGGGATTGGTTCTGAGGCAGAGGGCAGATTATTGGCCTGCACCTGTATCACTATCCACCACAGAGGCTTGCAGGGCCTCTTTGTCAAACCCCTCAAAGTCCATATCCTCACTATCATTATCACTATTACTGACTTGGGCTGGCTGTGGTGGGTGGCTTGTGAAGAACTGGTAGTGTTTTGTTGACTGGGCGACCTTGTACGCACCCTGCCCGCGCCGCTTCCCGAGTAAATGACGGAAAATACCGCGAAAATAAAAATTGTCGGTCTGGCAAGGTGCCACATAAATGACCAAACGCGTAAACGAAATCTGCGTAAATCGAGACTATACTGTCGTAATAAAACTTAGTATTTACCAATTACACTTTCCAAATTAGATGATCTCCCACCAATCACATTTCAGGATGTAATCATTCTGCCAAATTTTAAAATAGATATGCTAGGCCTCACCATTTTCTTTACTATGTCATGGAAGTCACACATCCACAACATTGCTAAAGCTGCATCCCGAAAGCTGGGAATGCTGAACAGATGCCATACCTATTTCACTCCTGAGCAGTTGCTTAAAGTTTATAAGGGATTCATTCGTCCTAAGTTGGAGTACTGCTCTTATATCTGGGGTGGTTCTTCTTCTGTCCAACTGTTAGATAGAGTGGAATCAAAGGTATTTCATCTTATTGACTCTCCTCCTTTAGTTAATAATATTTCTTCCCTTTATTTTCGCCACAATGTTGCTTCACTCTCCCTCTTTTACAGGTACTTTAACGGGCAATGTTCAGTAGATTTGGCTTCCTGTGTACCGCCAGCAAGGCCATGAGCTCATAACACTCGTCTTGCCCTCGGTGCCCACCATTTCTCTGTGGATGTCGATCATCTATGTTTGTCTTTGCTACCCCCAAAATGTTCTACACTACTGAGGGTATACACAAACACTTGTTATCTTGAAAATAGGTTCTTATTCTCGTACGGGAGATATACAGAGGAAACAAATAGATGTGGGCTGCCACACCATAATGACTAGCGATCTCAACTTTCTGTATCACTCCGCGCTGGCATGTACAGATGCCAGCACTCACAAGCTGAATACATAAAATGTAAATATGATAATTCACATACATAACATGGTGCATAATAAATGGAAATATTACATAGGATTAATATATGTTCTGTAACACTTTACTATACATAATTAATAGAGTATATAAGAATACACAGCTTAAGGTACTGCTTCGTGTCCATATTATACACCTCCCTCCCCCCTATACGCTCATAGTTTCATCTTGAGCGGACCTTTTGTTTCCGAGTCGCTCGGACCTGCAGAGTACCGGGGATTCACTGTAAAGACATCAACATTAGGGGACTCTACTGGGGAAGGGTAAACACTAGGCAGCTCCACAGGTCGGAGGAAACAACGGTTCCTCCACCATACTCTACCACTAGGAAGACGCACTTGGTAGTCCCTGGACCGGCCAATACCCATGACAACCCCAACCTTGTCCCAGCGGTGAGATACCGGATCTTGAATCCTGACCTGCTGGCCGATACTCAACCTGGGAAGGGGGCGGGCATGACAGTCGTACCGAGCAGCGACATTTGCGGCTCGTTCTGCTGCACGGCGGTCACATTCTTCAGTCTTGGCTCGCCATTCTTGAGAAAAAGACTTTGGGTGGGCAGGAACACAAGACCTGAGATGATGTCCATATAGAACCTGGGCTGGGGAGCGTCCGGTGAAGTTCGGGGTGTTGCGTAACTCTAACAAACCTCGATCGAAATCCTCGCAGTCAATATTTCCTGAGGGTGACACCTTAAGGATCAGGTGTTTAACAGTCTTGATTGCGGCTTCAGCGTGTCCATTCGCCTGGGGTTAGTGGGGCGAGGTCACGACATTACGGACTCCCCAACGGTCCATGAAGTCCCAGAACTCGTGGCTGGTGAACTGGGGTCCTCCATCAGTTCTGAGACGGAGGGGAACACCAACTTCTCTGAAGTAATGTCTGAAATTCCGGATGGTAGCAGTAGCCGTTGTATCACTACCACAGGGGACGACAACAGGCCATCCAGACAATCGGTCAGCAATGACGAGGAAGGACTTCTCTGCCACTGCAAAGAAGTCGGCCGACACAGACTCGAAGGGTCTTGAAGGGTTATCGTCGCACATTAAAGATTCCTGTTGCTGGCTGGGTTGCAGAATCTGGCACGGCTCACAGACACGGACGGTACTTGCAATGTCCGCGTCGATTCCGGGCCAAAATACAGTCTGCTTCGCCCGTCGCTTGGTGGCCTCTACTCCTCGATGGCTGTCGTGAAGGCGGATCAACGTACGGCGGCGTAGGGCAGCAGGAATGACTACTAGTGGACCATACAAGACGAGGTCTCCGTCACAATAGAGGTCCTCGCATATCTTCCAGTACGGGAGTAGCGATTCATGAAGGTCGTATCGGTGAGATGGAAATCCCTGGGACACACATTCGACGAGCCGGATATAGGAAGGGTCGGCCCGGGCTGCGGTGCGGAGATCTTCAAGGGTCTTACCTGCATCCGGTGCTGTATACTCTTCTGATGTGAAGACGGCCTTCAATGAGACTACTGACTTGAGGGATGCAGCAGCTGTAGAACACAACATCTCGTCCTCTGGGGTGGGGCGACTGACAGGGGCGCAGGACAGAGCAACCGGGATGCACAGCAGCTCACCTGCACGCCACACAGCCGTGAAGAGATAAGGCGAGAGCTTCTCTTTCAAACTTTAAAGGCGAGGGTTCTCTACTGCATCCAAAGAGTAGTGATTGATAATAGGTACAAGAGGGCGGTGATCCGTGAAGAGGGTGAAGTGCTGAAGTCCTCTCAGGTAGAAGCGGCACTTCGCCATCGCCCAGACAACAGCCAACATCTCCAGCTCAATCGTGGCATATCGGGTCTCGGCGTCCGTCAGGAACCGGGATCCACACTGAATTAAGCGGAGTTGTCCACTACCATGGTCCTGCAGAAGGGCGTAACCAACGCCGTAGAGTCTGGAGGGGTCAGTCTGGAGGACGGTGGGTAGGGCTGGGTCGTAACAGGCGAGGACAGGGTGGACTTAAGAGGGCCTGCTTGTCTCGCTGGAAGGCCTCTTGATGATCTGGGATCCACAGGAATGTCCTCCTGGGGCTCAGCAGGGGGCGTAACGGCTGGGCTGCGGCGGAGATGTCAGGTGAGAATTCAGCCAGCTGATTGACCAGACCCAAAAAAGAACGGAGGTCTGTCAGGTTGGCAGGGGTTGGAAAATCCCTGATTCCACTTAATTTCTCCGGGTCAGCTGCGATACCTGATGCCGAGAGAGTGTACCCACAGAAGTTCACTGATGGTGCGGCGACTACAAACTTGTCAGCGTTGAGGGTAATCCCGTACTTTCGACATCTGGTGAGAACTTCATATATCCGGGAGAGGTGGGTACAGTAGTCTTCATCATGGAGTAAAATATCATCACCCACCTTGACACAATTCGTGACTCCTTGAAGGGCCGCGTCACCACGTTGACAGAATGCATCGCCCGTAGCGGCAAATCCCATGGGGCCTCTGCAATACTGATATCTTCCATATGGTGTGATGAATGTAGTCAAATGCTGGTCTTCTTCGGCCAACTCGATCTGCCAATAACCACATAAGGCGTCCATCGTTGTAAAAAACTTCGCCTTCAGGTCCACATTTTGAACAGCTGCGAAGAGTGTGGGTGAAGGGTGGGCTGGACGGGAAACTTGCTGGTTAAGTTTTGACAGATCGGTGGTGATCCGTACTCCACTACGAGGTTTGGCGACGGGGACGAGAGGGTGGCACCAAGGTGAAGGTTCGTCTCCGGCCGGCTTGATGATTCCCTGAGCAACCATGGAGTCAAGCTCTTGTCTAACTAGCTCCTTGTAGGCGTGAGGAATCAAACGAGGGGTGTGGATGGCAAAAGGTGTGGCACCATCCTTAAGATGAATCTTCATAGGTGGACCCACCATCGGCTTGAGTGGTGTGGATTCTAAAGATTTCCTCGTAACCAACATGTCAGCAAATTCCTTGAGAAGGTAAGCTCTTGCATCAGAAGGGGACGTGTTAGTAGAGATAGGGAGTTCCTTCAACCCGTTGACATGGGTGATCTTTAAAATAGGTTTGGGGAATTCCTTGGAAATAATGGCCAACTCTTGACAAGGGCCATATGACAAAAGCAGAGTCGGGATCCCATCATGAACATCAATCCGGGCTGAGCAAGACTGCTTCCCAAAGGTAAGAGTAGCCCAGAAAGATCCCAAAGCTGGAGCCATCTTGGAACCATCAGCTGTCAGTTTCGTTGTCTGAGGAGGGGGCTGTAGGTTGCTCCGGGGTATTCCCAAACTTGCTAAGTGTTGTGGACCAATTACTGAGACGTCAGCACCGGTGTCAGGTAACATCTGAAGACTGGATGACAAGTTACCGTAAGAAATGACGACACTGATGTGCTGGGGCGTCGTGTCTCTGGAACAAAGTACATGATGGCAGGAACGACTGGGCACAACGTCTTGATGCTTGCCAGGAGGAGGGGGCGCGCCAGCACTACCTGAGGATGACTTCTTGGATCCTAGGTGGTGTCCTTTCTGTGTCTTCTTACGACAACATTTGTCATAATGGCCCACACGACCACAAAGTCTGCACTGAACTTTGCTAGCAGGGCACTTGACTGTGTAAGCCCAGTGACCCTGACGGTCGCAACTTCTGCACACGCTTTGAGCAGCTGGGCACTGGGAGGCATTATGCTGTCTCGTGCAGCTGTTACACAAAGCAGCTGCTGAAGGTGTAGCTGGAGGGTGAGGGGTGGGGTTACCTTGCTGCTTCTTACCCTTTCTGTAGGAAGACATCGCCCTCACCTGGTCAGGTTGTGAGCGTAAAGCTGAAGTCGCACACCTGGCGGCCTTGTACGCTCGACATTTTGAAACTACATCTTGAAGGGAGGAAGTGGGGTCGAGGGAAATGAGACACTGAACTAGCTCTTCATCTCGAATACCCGTTAAAATAATTGTCTTGAGTTGTGTCTCTTCACAGACTTGAGAATTTCCAGGACAAACATCAACTTCCTCTGAACATCTTTTCAGTCTTACAAAAAATGCATCAAAAGATTCTCCATCAAGCTGCTTACATTGGAGGAGTTCTCTTCTTCTAAGTGCTTCGTTGCGCTGTCCCTTAACATGTTCCTGTAACTTGTCAAGCACGGCCTCTACAGTCAGAGTTGTCGTAGGAGGCACTTGAAGTGTGTGCTCGAGAGTACCTTGTGTCTCTAAGGACAAGCACATACGAAGCTGTATCATCTGTTTAGGCTGTGGTAAACTTGACAGGTCAACCATTGTTGCAGTCTTGCCAACGTCGATGCCATTCCCGAAATATCTGATAAGAAGCGTCAGACCTCAGAGAGGGAGGCGTTTGTGCTGCAGCCTTTTGAGGAATTGTTGAACCGACTCTGGGAAATGAGGTACCAGTACCTCTAGTCGTATCAGCATTAGTAGTAGCAGAAGAATCTTGTAGAGTAGATCGTTGTGGGGAAGCTAACAGGGAAATCAAGACTTCATATCTGGCATGATCCTCTCTTCTTCTCAGGTCATCCTCACTTCTACTTATATCTTCTAGTTCTCTGCGTCTTTGTTCATCTTCGTGGCGTCGTCTTTCAGACTCTCTGTACCAAATTTCTTCCTCTTCTCTCCTTGCAACATAGTCCTGGCGTTGAGAAGTTTCCATCCACTTAATCAGTTGAAGGAGATCTGTGGACGCAGGCACCGCAGGAGAGCTTGCTCGCGACGAACGAGGAGATTCTGTGGGTGATTGGGCGTTGTCACTGTGGGGAGCGTGGGGCCTGAGTGTGGGTGGGGAGAGGTCTCCCAAACTTAAACTCATAACCCCATCGTCCAGGGTATCATTTTGATCCCTGTGAGACATGCCGACGGCTTCTGTACTCTATCTGTGCAAGAGACCGGGTCAACCCCTCGTAATCTATGCACAGAATTACAGAAGTCTAAAGTAATACGCAAGAATTTAATATAAAGTGGGCCTGTGAGTGCGTGTGTATGTGTGTATGGCTCGTTGCCGGGAGGCTTGGCGTGCTGCCAGACGTAGAGGCAGCTCAGCGCAAGTGCAACTGAACCGAAGTTGTCTTAATGCGCGCTGCTCAGTTACCCAATGACCGTAGGCGGGAGGCGTTGTACTGCTGGGCAGCTCCCTCAGTCATCTGACTGCAGTTTGCACAGACAATTCAGATTAAAATACACAACACAGCACTTCACAGAACACTTCACTTCACAGCACAGCACTGTACACAGCATAGCACTTCACAACACTGTAAGTCCTGAGGCTTGTAGTCTGGCTGTAAATCCTTGGCGAAGCTGAAGACGAGACGCCATTAACACAGTCCGGCGGGAAGGCTAAGTTCACTCGGAATCTCACTGAGAAATCTCACTGCGCCATCTATGTTTGTCTTTGCTTCCCCCAAAATGTTCTACACTACTGAGGGTATACACAAACACTTGTTATCTTGAAAGTAGGTTCTTATTCTCGTACGGAAGATATACAGAGGAAACAAATAGACGTGGGCTTCCACACCATAAGGACTAGCGATCTCAACTTTCTGTATCACTCCGCGCTGGCATGTACAGATGCCAGCATTCACAAGCTGAATACATAAAATGTAAATATGATAATTCACATACATAACATGGTGCATAATAAATGGAAATATTACATAGGATTAATACATGTTCTGTAATACTTTACTATACATAATTAATAGAGTAATATAAGAATACACAGCTTAAGGTACTACTTCGTGTCCATATTGTACAGGTCACATTAGAATAACCAGTTATAGTACATCCTTCTTTCCTCACACATCCAAACTGTGGAATGCTCTGCCTTCTTCTGTGTTTCCAGATTCATACAATCTATCTCACTTCAAAAAGCTGGTTTTCCGGCATCTTCGTGGTGTAGACTAATATAATCTTTTTCTTTTCTATTTTTAATTTACTTTTACTCTTATTTTTCCACCCCCTAGGCCTTGTTGTGGGTCGAAGACCGGGTGGGCTATTCCCCGTAAAGAAGTAAAATAAAAAATGTAAATGATAACTGATTTCACTGTTGACCATAACCCTTCCATGGAACAGAGCCTTAAGATTGTCAGAGTAATCCACCAGGTATTGTTTCTCCACCAGGAAATGCTTAAAGACCTAAAAGCAAAGAAAAAAATCTACCAATCTTGATGTTTTTCAAGAAAGAACCAGCTACTACTGCTGCCGCTCCACCCTCCTACTCCCAGTCACCCGCCACCTCACCACCCACCTCCCAGTCGCGTGCCACCCCACCACCAACCTCCCGGTCGCGTGCCACCCCACCACCCGCCTCTCCACCAACCACCACAGCATTACCCTCTTCCAACAGTGATCCTGAAGATCCCCCTATGCTTCAGTAACCAGATGTCTCCCTATGGACAGTGCACCACTTCATCAAGCTCCAAACTTCCACATATGAAGTAGTATTAGAGACTTAAGTTTCTCATACACGGTACAGGTATATATTAGTGCACTAAGGTAGTATACAAGTTGCAATTCGCTGTTTTGCCAATACTCGCCATTTCTTAGAACCTAACCCTCGAGAATGACAAGGGTTTACTGTACACCTAACTGTCTAACAACCAAACATAATACAGTACAGTAAATATTAATCATTGTTGAGTTTTATCACATTTTTTGTACTGGAAAAGAGTTTCAAATATACTGTACAGTAGGGGGCAGGGAAAAAACACTTTTATTTGAGTTGCAGGCTGCACTTTTCAGGCATCGTTTGTATGGCTGTAACAAACACCTGGGCAAAATTTCATGCCATTTCATGCATACTTACCCTGCCGCATCGCGAACGACTTTTTGTCAACTTTTAGTGTATACCAAAAATTAGGTGTCATTTAATGTTTTCCAGGATAATGATAAATTTTACATGGGTGACATTGATTTAATTCACATGTTATTTTACAGGTACACCGTATAGAAAATCATTACAAGTTCACATTGAAATTCTTTTTTGTGCGGAACCTTGGCATCATTTTCCTAGACAATAATCTTTGCCTAATATATCCATCTCTCGATTCGTATCCCGTCACTTCAGTGCAAGCTTCAGTCATCACTTTTATGCCTCTCTCGACCGCCTGAGTGCTGTTTGGCCACTTGGGCACCACTAATGGTGTCTCAAGAATGTCATTAACCTGTAGATTTGACAGAGAAGCAATGTAAGGAGGCTCAATCTTGAGTTCATTCCTCCAGTTAATCATGGAATGATAGTTTTTTGCTTGCCACTTTAGTTTCGGAGTCACCACCTTTCTCATGTTGACTACAGGAGGCACATCCTCATTCCCATCTCCATCTTTACCCTCCTCATCAGTATAGTTTAACAAATTCTCGTCAACAGCAGCATCAGAATCTTCCTCCTCCTCTTCAGATCTGCCAGTGCATTCTTCCTTTTGCTGATTCTCCTCTCTAATTTTTTTTATCATTGAGACAGCTTTTTCTCTAACAGTCATGTCCTCATCTGCACACATACCAAGAAGAAGTTGATCTGTGTGGGCGAAGTATGCATTTCTCTGGACAGCCTTCTTCACTATCGTCTCCTCCTCACTATTCAGGTGTTTCATATATAGCAGGGACTGGAATACGTTCCTTGAGCCGTGTGTTACGTAAGGGTGTATCTTGATGTAAAACCACATTGGAGCACTGAACTTTATTATTGTAATGACAATTCTTTTCAACTCATGGCTGGGTCTTGATGTTGCTACATACAGCCTGAGGATTCTACTCCATAAGGTGTTCCACCTTGACACACAGGGAGGACCTGGCTCAATAGCAGCCAAGTCATCTTCAACAACACCTGTGATAACTCCTTTACAAATCCTATACAGGTATTTCTGATCCCAGGACAGATCTTTCTCCACTTCATCATTAAACACAGGGAAATCAGGGAAACTGACTGGCTGGAAAGGCGACAACTGGAAGCTCAGACAAAGACTCCTTGATCTGCTTTCCAATGGGACCACGCCAATGCTCAGGACCACTTGGTTTACCATCATAGTGATAAAAAACTGCGCGGAAAGGCAGCTCATTTCCGTGAAGCTGACATATGAAATAATGGAGCGGGTGACCAAGTAACATTTCAAGATGATGAATGACTCCATTTTCTGATCCTACATTTACATTGGTTCCATCACAACCAACACACACAATGGGCTGCTGGGTTAGATTTTTCTCCACCAGAAACTCGTGAATAGTTTTGGCAATCTGCTTTCCGTGTCCAGTCTTGGGAGTCACATGTGTGAGATATTCATTGCCAGGCTCAACCATGATGACATAATGATCTTTCACCATCATCCTCGAACTCCATTTCTCGGTCTTCTCATTCTTTATCATCACACGAGTGGCGGTCTTCTTACCATCAAAATAGAGTGACGTCAAATTATCTAAACTAGCCATCTCAATTTCTTGCCTCTTAAATCGGTATTTTTGTCTCGCATCCCGCAGCTTATGTGGTCCAATAACCTGACTCTTGTCATCCTTTGTGATAATGCCATAGTCAGTTAAGGTGGCAGTAGCAATGGCAGCTCCAGCATAATCACTAATCAAGTATCGGTCACAAGCGGTAACTATTTGAATAATTTCAAGTGCGCCAACTTACCCAGGTCTCCCCTACATTACAGTACAGTAACACAACATTGAGAAATGAAATGAGAAAAGGCTGATAATCAATATAGACATAGCACCATACTCATCTGCAACAAGACAACTTAAATGAACTAAGAGATATGAAAAAAAAGTTGATAAACACTGAACAGAACATTGCACCGCCACAGCGGCTGTTTGGCTAGTACTGTAGGTAAATTTAAAAATTTCAGTAGAAAATGCGGCAGACTAAACCTCGACATATCAGCTTCAAATTTGGCATGGAGTCTTAGATATGTATAAGGAACAATGCCTGAAGAGTGCAGCTTTGAGCAAAATTTCACTGCCCCCTACTGTACAGTATATCATTATTTCTACATAAGCAGAATATAAACTGATGAAAAAGTCAGTTAGTATACAGTGTGTGCACATCCTAACCACTATGACATGGAACATTAAACAGTACTGTAGTGGAATAAAGTGGAGAAAGTTTTTCTTACCTAATAAATGCTAAGAAGCTCATCAATAAGATGCTGCAGTAAAATGTGAAGCAACCGATCAACAGCTGCAGTACAACAACAGCTGCTGCTGCCACATAGAACCAATCCATCATCTTGGATAACTGATGAGAAGCTTCTGCAAACTGTAATGTTAATACGGTATATTTTAGTTAAGGTAATTTTATAATGAGATACATGTGGATTCCCCAGATATACCTGGCAATATATACTGACAACTTCATAGAATGAGCACACATGTCCATCACACATGCAAAAATTACATATAAAGCACCTAGTAAAAGTTCACTGTGTCGAGTGTGCCTGACTGTCCCTCGCCAACTGCAGATTTTCCATCCATGGATTTTGGGTATCCAAGGTTTTTACCATGTACAGTACAGTATATACCATTTCACCAACCACGGCATTGAATTTTGAGTATCTGTCGATTAAAGCAGCACCATTTTCCCTCTGTTTCAATGTACTGTATATGTAAACCTCTATTTACAATGTCCCAATCTACGATAATTCGTGTTAACGATGCCGATATAATAAGACTACATCCCTAATTGCAATGTAAATAAACCCGCATTAAAGATATTCATAATCAACAGTACAGTATTTCACTCGGTACATGTTCCTAGCTGCATATAATGATCATAAGACCATACTACACCACTTTCTCCTACAAATAGTATCGCTGTATCCTACAACATCTGTTAATTAAGGTTAGTTTTTACACACTGGGGGGTCTCAGGAAGTTAGGTCACATCATTCTGGTTTCTCTGGTTAAGAGGGTTTTTTTTTCAGTTTTCTGTGTTTTTACCCCATAATTTCTCTCTATGTTAGAGAGCTGCCCACTTTGAACAACCATAATTGTTGGTAACTGGGGGTTATATCTTCATTAAGGCTCATTTACAACAGAAATGAAGGTCAGATTCATTTGAAACAGCACAAAATACACAAGGAAAACCTATTTTGGTCAGTAATTTCCTTGGTGTAACTGAAACGAATATTTACCAACCAAAGTTTTATATAAATTATTCAGGATTATTTTAGTAAAAATGATGTATGTAACTTAATTGAAACTGATTTTATAGACTCTGGTAACAACACTTGTAAGTTTTTCATAAAAGAATTGAGTTACCATCATTATATCATGCCAAATTATTTTGTTAAAGGATCTTTTATTGGAAAAGTTTGGTAGGGAATTTATTCAGGATCATTATGGTATCAAATTCATATGTCTTTCATGATTAGATTCAGAAGGTAGTGGAATATGGTAGAAAGGGAAGTGATCCTGAGGGAAGAAACTGACTACATGGACATCCCCCCCCCCCCCTCAAACAAGGTTTGCTTCTCACTTTAGACTCCTGCCTCTTTATTCATTCTACTACAGTGGTCCCTCGGTTAACGAATTACCTTCCATAAGGATTCTCAATTCGGTTAACGAACAAAACTTCGATTAACGAAATCTTTATGACAACATGTTTTGGCTTGCGCAACAGCTGGTAGGCTAGTCTGCCAATGCAGTAATCGGTTCTAGGCTTACATTCGTTTCCATTGGAGTAAATATCAAGAAGGTTGTGCTCTTTAATATTTTTGCAAGTTTTATATTAAAATTATTAGTCATTTTAACATTTATTTAACATAATTGATAATATATGCAGCACAGGGAACTAGTTTTTGGTGCGCCCATCACCCACTTCACTCACCCACCAAAGCATCTGTTTAACTCTGTTTACAGTGGAGGAAACATCTTGTTTGTGGCTCTCTTGAACACAGAGTGAACTTAAAATTTTAGTGGTGAAATTACTGTATTGCATCCAGCATGGGTCCAAAGAAATCTAGAAAGGCAATTTCAATTCAAGTGAAACAGGAAATTATTAGGAAACATGAAGAAGGCATTAGAACCAATGTACTGAGTAATGAATATGGCATGTAGGCATCAACTGTGTCTGGAATTATTGCGCAAAAAGACAAATTTTTGCGAAGTGAAAGTGAGAGATAAATCTACCAAAGTGTTTAAAGGTAGATCATTAATTGCAGAAACAGAAAGGTTACTTCTTATTTGGATTAAAGAACAACAAATGAAATGAGATTCCATTTCTACTGAATTCATTTGTGAAAGAGGGAAATACATGAACATTTGAAGGAAGATCAACCTAGTTCTTCTGAAACTGAGTTTGAAGATTTTAGGGCCAGCAAGGGCTAGTTGGATAAGTTTAAGAAAAGAAGTGCCATTTATAGTGTCGTTAGGCATCGTGAACCTGCCAGTGCAGATAAAGAAGGAGCAGCATAATTTGTAGTGGAGTTCAAGGAACTGATGGATGAAGAGAATTATCTTCCACAGCAAGTATTCAGTGTGGATGAAACCGGGCTGTTCTGGAAGAAAATGCCCAAAAGGACATTCATCATCAGAGATGAAGCTTCTTTACCAGGGCATAAACCCATGAAGGACTGTCTCACTCTATTGCTTGGTGCCAATGTTTCAGGGGATTTTTGACTGAAGCCTATGCTTGTATACCACTCTGAGTACCCCAAGGCATTCAAGCAACAAAAGGTGGTAAGAGGACAACTTGGAATTTATTGGAAGTCCAACCGTAAGGCATGGGTAACGAGACAGCTCTTTAATGAAAGGGCTGTTGAGGTGTTTTGCCCTTCTGTGAAGAGTTACCTAACCACCAATAAACTTCCTTTAAAGGCTCTTCTCCTTATGGATAATGCCCCTGAACTTGCCAGCACTTTGGAGGCTCGATTTGACTTTGTCAAAGTGTTGTTTTTGCCTCCAAACACAACATCAATTATGCAGCCAATGGTCCAAAATGTAATCAGCAACTTCAAGAAGCTGTACATGAAGAAATGTTCAGAAGGTGTCATCAGGCAACTACCACCGATCCTGATATATCACTGGCACAGTTCTGGAAGACGCAATACAACATCCTGGAGGCTGTAAAATTGATTGTGTCTGCATGGCAAGAAGTCTCCATTCGATCCCTGAATTCTGCATGGGAAGCACTGTGGCCAACAGCAGTCCATGATTTTGAGGGATTTGAGGAAGAAATGGAGTTGGACAAGGAGATTGTGTCCATTGGTCTGTCAATGGGACTCAAAGTGGAGGAGGGTGATGTTGAAGAGCTTGTGATGTCTCATGAGCAGGAACTTACTCCTGAAGATTTGAAACAAATGGATGAGATGCTAGAAACAGACAGTGGTGAGGAGGAAAAGGAAAGTGATGACCATATGTCTTTTTCAGACCTAAAAGATGTTGTTCACCACTCGGAGATGTTCAGGAAACTGGCTTCAAGGCACCCTGCTGTGGAAACAACAGAACCAATTTTGTGTACTGTGGAGGACAAAGTGGTCTCCTTCAAGAACCAGCTAATGATCAGGAGGAGAAATGCCCCACAATAAAAAAATTGACAGTTTCTTCTCTAAAGGGCAGCGTGAGAAAAATGCTTCCCCTCAGTGTTCCTCTTCAAAAAGGAGAGAGGATTTTACTGTTGGAGAATCTGTCAGTCCAGAGATTCCTGACATTATTATGGAAGGTGACTCACCTTCCAAGAAGCATTAAAATGCTTCTCCTCCACCCCCACTTCATTCTCTTCTCCCTTCTCCTCCTCCACCCCAACTTCTAATTCCCATCAGCATCATCAATCAGGAACCTTCTACATACACACCTCAAAGTAAGTGTACTTTACTGAATTTTTTTTTTTACTTTGTATGTACTTTTCAGTGAGCTGGAATCAATTACCCAATATCCCATTGAAACAATGGATTCGGTTAACAAATTTTTCGGTTAACGAACGACCCTCTGGAATGAATTGTGTTCGTTAACCGAGGGACCACTGTATAACTCATTCAGGATACAATATTGTTTATTTGTTATTCATTAATAGTAAAGATATGATACTGCAATAATCTGTGCTTATTAAAACTCTCAGGATTTTGCTGCCTCTCGGTAGCCAGCAGCTCAGGTTCCATGCTCCAACAGCCTCCCCCACACACTACACCCATGTGTCAGATACCTCTACAGTTTTAATCATACCGTGTGTACTATTTTGGATAGAAACATACAGTATGGATTGTATCATGAGAATTGCAAGTACATTACCTATAAATAGTGTTACAGTAGATAGGCAATAACGAAAAAACTAAATTTTCATACGAAAACACTCGTTGAAGACAAAAAATATCAGTACGGGTAAGAAAAATATTTATACAGTAGTACCCCGATTTACGTGGTCAATTGAACCCACAGGGTACCGCGGAAAGTGAAATCCGCGTAAATGGAACAACAGAACATATGGGATTAATTCCAATAGAGACTGGCCCGACCCCCAAACTCCACTTTTTCCGACACAATACCTATGTTGTAGTAAAAATAACATCTAAATTTTATGATGGTATGCTCACACAATTAATATTTAAGAGAAATACAGTCGCCAGGTTAATGTCCATTCAAATAATAGACTCAAATCCCCCCCCCTCTTCCCAGCTCACTGACCCCTACCTCTCTGAGAAATGATTGGGTGAAACACTAGATTTTAACGTTAAGTAATAAATAATACCTCAGACTAAAGTTAGGATAATATAATTGACATTTCTGGATTCGTTGCAGGTCAGGGAATATTTTGAATGTAAACTTCATATATTTTGCACAAAAGATAAAATACTTGCTTTGTGTAAACCAAATTATTACATTAGATCTAAAATTTGTATGTCTAATGCAAAATCCATGATGTTTATATTCAAAATGATCATCATATTGTAAGAATTCCAGCAATGTAAATTATATTCTGGTCCAGTAATTTGTATGAATATTATGAGCTAAAACAAATATCTTCAGTTAATAAAAAATATTCTTCACGACACTATCTGTCAATCAAAGTACCCCAACTTGCCTCCCCCCTCTTCCAACCGCGCCAGATGGTCGGTCGGTCGGTCCCAACCCTCCCCCCACCCCCCACCTTCCCTCCCTACCAGAGAAATGTTGGGTGAAAAAACAAATTTTAACTTTTAGTAACAAATAATACCTTAGACTAAAGTTAGGATAATATAATTGACATTGCTGGATTCCTTGTACGACCAGGAACATTTTGAATATATATGTCATATATTTTGCACAAAAGATAACATATTTACTCAGAGTAAACATTAGATCTAAAATTTGTATGTCTAATGCAAAATCTATGATGTTTATATTCAAAATGATCATCAAATTGTAAGAATTCCAGCAATGTAAATTATAATCTGGCCGGGTAATTTGTATGAATTTTATGAACTAAAACAAATATCTTCAGTTAATAAAAAAACAAAAATATTCTTCACACCGTGCCAGATGGTCGGTCGGTCCCTCCCTACCAGATAAATGTGTGGGAAGACCAGAATATTTACCTTTTTAGTAATAAATAATACCTCAGACTAAAGTTAGGATAATATAATTGACATTGCTGGATTCCTTGTAAGACCAGGAATATTTTGAATATAAATGTCATATATTTTGCACAAAAGATAACATATTTACTCAGAGTAAACATTAGATCTAAAATTTGTATGTCTAATGCAAAATCTATGATGTTTATATTCAAAATGATCATCAAATTGTAAGAATTCCAGCAATGTAAATTATATTCTGGCCAGGTAATGTGTATGAATTTTATGAGCTAAATAAAAAAATAAAAAAATTATACTTCACGCGTATATGGGTAGATGAACCGCGGAAAGTGAAAGTTGGTTCTGGCGAGGCACTGCGTATATGAGAAATCGCGTAAAGTGAAACCGCGTAAAGCGGGGGTAATACTGTACTTGATATTACACCAGCATTATTATATGTGCTAAGAACATGAAATTTGTTCCTTGGTAACCCTGAAATATTTAGCACAAAATAATTATCAAAGAACAGTTGTGAAAAAATTTGTATTTCAATGCAAAATTTCCTTAGAATGAATTTTTTTCTGAAATAGCAACACTGATGGCTGCAATGATGAGTGCACAAAGGCAGTGAAGCTGCCAGATCTATGAAAGTGACAACATGTGTATCTAGCCGACAATAAGCAACTTTAACACAACAATACTTTATCACCACATTTTCATATTCGTTTTCGTGTATAAATTCTTTCATATGTGTTTATGCGTATGAAGATCCTGAGAATGTTAACACCTCTACCCTTCATATACAATACTGTACTGTAGAGAATGTTAATACCTGTACCCTTCATATACAATACTGTACTGTGTATATCTCATTGGTAAAATATAATGTCATCATCAACACATACATCTCTATGTAATATGCAATGGTCCAAATTCATTTCTCTTACACAATTAGAGCACATGTGAAAAAGTTTATACACTTTTTGCTAGCCATAAATATATTTGCTACTTAGCTTTTGTCTTTATTTAAGACATCTTCAGGTCATGAGACCCACTAGTCCCCCATCCTGACATTGCATGATCCTGCAATAGGGCGTATCCCACGCCGTACAAGCTTGAGGCATCTGTCTGCAGAACTGTCGGCAAGGCTGGGTCAAACGTGGCGAGGACAGGTGGACTAGACAGGGCCTGTTTCACTTGCTGGAAGGCCTTGTCGTGGTCGGGGGTCCACAGGAATGTCCTCTTGGGGCTCATCAGGGGGCGAAGTGGTTGGGCAGCTGCGGAGATGTCCGGCGAAAACTCTGCAAACTGGTTGACGAGACCGATGAAGGACCTCAAGTCGGTGAGGTTAGCAGGGGTAGGAAAATCCGTGATGGCGCGGACCTTCTCCGGGTCGGCTGCAATACCATTCCCTGAGAGGGTGTACCCACAAAAGTCCACTGAAGAGCTGGCCAGAACAAACTTGTCGGCATTTAGGGTGATGCCGTGCTTCCGGCACCTGTTGAGTACCTCGTAGATACGGCCGAGGTGATCCATGTAATCCTCATCGTACACGAGTATGTCGTCGACCACTTTCACGCAGTTTGCCAGACCTTGTAGAGCCATATCACCTCGAAGGCAGAAAGTGTCTCCTGTAGCGGCAAATCCCATGGGGCCACGGCAATAACTGTAACGTCCATGCGGGGTAATGAAAGTTGTAAGTGGTCGGTCTTCTTCGGCAAGCTCTATCTGCCAGTATCCACACAGGGCGTCCATCGTCGTGAAGAAGCGCGCCTTCGGGTTCACGCTACGTATAGCTGCAAAGGGCGTGGGAGAAGGGTGCGCAGGACGAGACACCTGGCTGTTGAGCTTGGAGAGGTCAGTGGTGATCCGAACACCACCTTTGGGTTTTGCGACGACTACCATAGGGTGACACCATGGAGACGGGTCATCACTGGTTGGTGCAATAATTTCTTGGGCGACCATGGAGTCCAGCTCGTTTTTGACCGCCTCGCGGAAGGCCAGGGGGACCAGTAGAGGGGTGTGGATAGCGAAGGGCTTCGCGTCGTCCCTCAGGTGGATCCTCATGGGGGGGCCTACCATCTTCTTGAGAGACTTGGATTCCAGAGCGGACTTGGTCATCAGAACGTCGCTGAATTCCTTCAGAAAGTATTTCTGAGCATCCGAAGGAGAGGTGTCACTGGCAAGAGGTAGGGGTAGGGCGACAGCAGGGTCGTTGCTGCTCCTTTCTTGTACCCTGTTAGTGTGTTTTACCTCATGAATAGGTTTGGGGAAGCCCTGGGAGATGGTGGCCAACTCTTGACAATGTCTGTAGGACAGCAAAGGAGTCGGGACACCGTTATGCACATCAATCCAGGCTTGACACAACCTGTTGCCAAAGGTGACTTGTGCTTGGAGTGAACCTAGGGCTGGGGCCATCTGTGAACCATCTGCCGTGAAGCGGAGATCCTTGGGTGGCGGTCCTAGATCACTTAGAGAGAGCCCCAAGCATTGCAAATGCTGGGGACTGATGACTGTAGCATCAGCGCCGGTGTCGGGCAACATCTGAAGACAGGATGACACACTGCCATAGGTCACGATGACACTGATGTACTAGGGAACTTTGGTCCTGGGACGCGAGGGGGAGCACACATTCCTAATATGGCTCGAGCGTTGTCCAGGGTCGTCATGCTTCTGATTGGAAGACTGTGGGCGGCCCTCACTGGTGGAAGGGCGCTGAAGCTTCCGCAGACGCTGTCCCTTGGGTTTGTTGGTAGGGCAACACTTGTCGTAGTGGCCCAAACGACCGCACACATTGCACTGGACGTGCTTAGCTGGGCACCGCACTGTGAGCGACCAGTGGCCCTTACGGTCACAACTGTTGCAGGTACTGTAGACTCAGCAGCTGGACACACCTGTGTTCCGTGCTGCTTACCACATTTGTTACAAAAGGAGCCGGGCATGGGCGTGGTGGGCGAAGGCGTTGGGGTAGACTTCTTGTCCTTCTTGTACCGGGACACAGCACGTACAGCTGTAGGGGTAGCTCGGGTGGCAGAGGTGGCACACCTGGCAGCCTCATAGGAGCGACATATCGTCAACACATCCTTAAGAGAAGAGGAAGAGTCGAGGGAGGTGAGGCGTTGGACAAGTTCCTCGTCCTTAACACCCATGAGGATCACCTGCTTCAACTGGGTCTCCTCGCACTGCTGGTGGTTACCTGGGCATATATCTACTTCTTCCGAGGCTCTCTTGAGTCGTACATAAAAGGCATCAAAAGTCTCGCCCTCCATCTGTCTGCAGCTAAACAATTCCCTCCTGCGTAGAGCTTCATTCCACTGCCCTTTGATGTGCCATTGTAGAATGTCCAGTACCTCCTCTACAGACAACGAAGAGGTCGGAGGTACCTGCAACGTATGTTCCAAGACACACTGAGTTTCCAAGGACAGGCACATACGCAGCTGAATAAGTTGTTTAGGCTGTGACAAACTCTGGAGATCCACCATTGTAGCATAATCAGTCCACCGTCGCCGCCATTCACGAAAAGTCTGGAAATTCACATCAGCCTTCAAGATGGGCGGCGTTTGAGCAACTGCTTTAGGTGGGGCTGGGGGGCGTGAAGAAAGCGTTGATGAGGTATCCGAACCAGTCGATACCGAGGCAGTGCTAGAGCCAGGTGCTTGGTTAACAGTGAGGCGAGATATCAAAGCTTCAAACCGTGCACTGTCTTCCAATCTCTGTTGGTGGTCTCTCTCTTCCTCTGCTTGCCTTCTTTCTTCGTCCTCCACACGTCTTTTAGCAAAGTCGTGACGCCTTTCATCCCTCATAAACTTCATTAAAGCAAATATCTCTGGAGACAACGCTGAATATCGAGGTGAAGGGCTGCGCGATGTGGTGGGAGCTGGAGCGTCCTGTTCAACGTGGTCATCCATCTCTGCCGAGCTGTCATCCGACTGACTCATCCAGGCGTTGGCTCCACGACTGCGTAAGGCACGAGACATAATAACTTAATCTGTGTACTGTGTCTTAAATCAGAACATGCCTTTTACCTTGGGAATCCTTTAGAACAAGGTCACACAGTTATGGCACTAAACACACAATGCACTATACACTTCACAGAAAATCACTGACACTGCTCAAAGTTGCTATAAATTCTTGGAGGAGACGGCCATTAGCGGTGGTTGACGCAGAGTAGGGGTCCATAAGCCGGTCTTGCCACAAACTTTACACTTCACTTGTATGTGTTCTGGGTATCAAGTTCTATCTACAGGAGCGAACACAAACACCTGTAGAGTTTTCGTGGGTTCTAATTACTGGATAAAGATATGTACACAAGGAAGGTGGCGCTCCTTACTCCGTGTGGGGGTCAACTAACTTCTAGGGCGACATGTGGTAAGTGATACATTAGCAGCTTCCATATGCCGCCAGGCACATTAATTAAGCATGTGGGACATGGTAAATACATTGCCACACGCTGCTAGCTAGGCTGAATAAATAGTGTATATAAATGGAGCACATACATAATATACATACATAATATACATACAGCATACATAATATACATACACCCATCATGTTTTAGTGACTGTGAAATGAGCAGTCTAACTCTGAAAATGTCTGGTAAATATTTTGCTCACCATTTTTAACCCCCTAGCCCCGGGCTAGGGTAACACTAGCCGTGTCCTCCCATGCGGGGGTAAATCGAGAAAAATCGAAACCTTTCCAAAAATAATTTTAACCTTTTTAAATGATAAAACAATAAAAAAATAAGAAACACTATATATTGACCCTTTAGAAACTTCCCTGTGGCAGCAGTGGCAAGGGAGATAAAGGGACAGTGTTGTTTTGACAGCTGACACTCGTGGCCACTACGCACTTGGTGGCCATTTTCTGCTTGCCTTTGTGTCCGGGACGGCCAGTAATGTTTATACAGTATTTACTGATCATAATACTTATTTCCTATAAATAATTCATTTAGAATATTTTATTTGCATTTTTTTCATAAAAAGTGCTCGGCGACACACACGTAGTCGGTCGCCAGGCTGTCTGGCTGCCTTTGTGTTTGGTAGAGCAAGTAATGCATAAAATAATAATGATTCCACAAATAAATGCATTTATAATATAATCAAACCATTATTTTCCAGCAATACTACACTACAATACACCTGCACTACTTTTAGCAATATTATTTTGATACATGATAAAAAGGACAAACAATGAAAATGAAACAAACAAATGTAGGTAATTACGTTCAGGAAGCTTCCCTGTGGCTGAGCGTGTGGTGTGACAGGTAAATAGTCACACTGGAACCTGATAACCCGCAGTGGGCATTTAAACAGCGGCGGGAAAAGGAGAGTGCCCTGGAAGGTCACCCGGAGCGCGCCAGTCAGGCGTTCCGGTACGTCACCCGGGGTGTATGGGTTAAGACTAAGACAAAGGCTAAACCTCCAGTCCCCAATCTTCAGGCTCCCCAAAGTCTGTGTGGAACTCAGGTTGATCTCTCCACTCCACTCTTTGAGTATCTCACTTCTTGCCATGAGTCGTTGCTATCCACACACCCCAACACCGAAATCCTCTACCTAGGGGATTTCAATGTACTGTACAGTATTACCCCGCTTAACGCGCTTTCACTTAACGCGTTTTCGCATATACACGGTGCCTTGCCAAAGCTGAACTTTCACTTAACGCGGATTTTTCCACAGCAACGCGGTGAGTGTCCGGCTCGAGAGCTATTTTTAGATTCGAGCTATTTTTAGATTCGCACCACCCCCCACCCGCCACCCTGCCTGACTGCCTGTTTTAGCTCATAAAATTCATACAAATTACCCAGCCAGAATATAGTTTACATTGCTGGAATTCTTATAATTTGGTGATCATTTTGAATATAAACAACATATTTTTTGCATTAAACATACAATTTTTAGATAAAATGTTTAATCTGAGTAAGTATGTTATCTTTTGTCCAAAATATATGACATATATATTCAAAATATTCCTGGTCTTACAAGGAATCCAGCAATGTCAATTATATTATCCTAACTTTAATCTGAGGTATTATTTAATACTAAATGTTAAAAACTCTTGAATGGAGGATTGGTGGGGGGTGGGGGGAGGGTTGGGACTGACCGCGCGGTTGGAAGAGGGGGGGAAGGCAAGGTGGGGTACTTTGATTGACAGATAGTGTTGAAGAATATATTTTTTTTTTTATTAACTGTAGATATTTGTTTTAGCTCATAAAATTCATACAAATTATCCGGCCAGAATATAATTTACATTGCTGGAATTCTTATAATTTGGTGATCATTTTGAATATAAACAACATATTTTTTGCATTAAACATACAATTTTTAGATAAAATGTTTAATCTGAGTAAGTATGTTATCTTTTGTCCAAAATATATGACATTTATATTCAAAATATTCCTGGTCTTACAAGGAATCCAGCAATGTCAATTATATTTTCCTAACTTTAGTTTGAGGTTATCCCACACATCTCCTTGGGACGGTTGGTGGGGGGTGGGGGGGGGAGGGAGGGACCGACCGACCATCTGTTAGCCGGCTGTGTAGTGTGAGAGGGAGAGGGAGTTGAGTCCATTATTTGAATGGACATTAACTTGGCGACTGTATTTCTCTATTTCTCTTAAGTATTAATTGTGTGCATGTACCATCATAAAATTAAGATGTTATTTTTACTACAACATAGTTATTTGTCGTCAAAAAGTGGAGTTTGGGGGTCGGGCTGGGTTCTATTGGAATTAATCCCATATGTTCTGTTATTCACTTAACGTGGTTTTCACTTAACGCAGGACCCTCTGGGTTCAATTGACCGCGTTACGTGGGGTACCACTGTACATCAGAGAGTGACTTGGCTCTGCAAGGGATGACCCAGGTGGAGCTGAGGCACTCTCTTTTCCTTACTTAATGCTCTGGAACAAATAATTAAACACCCTACACGAGTTCCTGATCGACATGATCAACTTACTAACATTCTTGATCTTTGTTTTACCTCTGACCTATAACACTATTCAAACTCAATTTTTCCCCCTTAGGTCTTCTGATCACAATCTTATTTCTATTAAATGAAACTGGGCACAACCACCTCCCCCACCTCCCTAAAATCCAACTATCACACTATCGGAGGGCAAATTGGCAATCCTTGCAAGAATTCTTCTCCGACTTTCCTTGGGATGAATGTTGCGTTTCCACTCGGGACGCCTCGGTATGAGCTGACAGCATTGCTGGGGTTATACAGGGTGGTATGAGTGCATTTATCCCATCTTCTACGAAAATTTTCACTTTACAATCATGGTTTGATCGCTCCTGCTCTCTTGCTTGTAGGGAGAGAGATAGAGCATATCAAGTTTCGAAACCATCTTCTACTACCCACTCCTCTTTCATTACTTCTCCTATTACCCACCCCTCTTCCATTACTTCTAAGAATCGTTGCAAGGCTATTTTTCGTAGGGCCAAGCATAATTTTAGATAAAGAAGGACCGCTGTCCTGACTAACTCTTTTTCTAGTAAATCCTTCTGGTCTTTAACCAAAAACATCTGTAATAACTTCTGCACTCCTTCTTTTCCTCCTCTCTTCTGGCCTGATAACTCTATAGCCAACTCTCCCCCTGTTAAAGCCAATCTCTTTGGCACCTTATTCTCGTCTAACTCCACCTTAGACGATTACAGCTCTATCCCTCCTACTCCTGCTCCTCCTACTGAACCTATGCACTTTCCTATAATCTCCACTTGGAGGGTTGCTGGTGTGTCATCCAGGTTGGATGTGAGTAAGGAGCATTAACCGGACGGAATACCCTCTCGTGTTCTGAGGGAGTGTGCTGAAGCTCTGGCCCCTGTACTTGCTTGCCTCTTTCACCATTGCCTCAAAGCCCAAACTTTTCCTTCTTCTTGGAAGCATGCCTTGATTCAGCCCATCCTGAAGAAGGGTGACCATTCCACTTCCTCTAATTATAACCCCATTGCCCTAACGTCATCACTCTCTAAGATTTTCGAATCTATCTTAAACTCTCATTTTCTCCGTCACCTTGAACGCCATTCTCTTTTGTCGCATCATCAGTATGGCTTTCGTCAAGCGAGATCTACTGGTGATCAGCTGTCTCCTACTGCATCCATCTTTGGTCATCCTCTCTTAAGGATTATGGGGAAACTTTCTTCATGGCCCTCGACATCTCCAATGCATTTGACAGGGTATGGCACAAGTCTTTGCTTTCTAAACTTCCCTCTTATGGTTTCCCTCCCCCACTTTATTCTAAAATTTCTAGCTTCCTTGAGAACCGATCCATGGCAGTTTTGTCGAGGGATTGATCTCTCGCTCTTTCTCTACCAATAGTGGTGCCCCACAGGGTTCTGTTCTTTCACCTACTCTCTTCCTTCTTTTTATCAATGATTTACAGTAAAACCTCGATTAACCGACCACATATGGGGGGAAGGGGCCGACGGATAAGCGAAAAAGTAGGTTAATAGTACATAAAGTCTACGGAAATAAAACATACATTTTCAAAGAAACTTTCCCTAACCTACTTCATTTAAGTCCCTCTATTCATTTTTGTTCATTTGCCATTCATATTTCAATAGAATTTGCTTTAAAACATTAACCACTTTAGTAAATAAATATGAACCAGCACAGAAACCGTGAATAAAAAATGGAAAAGTCAAAGAACATATGTCATCACAAAAATTGTGACCAAGTCCCAGGTTGCTCATCTGACTTTCTGCCTCATTTACACACAATTGCAGGGTCTCAATTGTTTCTCTTACTATTGACAACACAACATACATACAGGTACATTGTTTCTCACTCTTGATTTTTTTTTTCAATTTTGCATTTCTTTATGGTTTTTATTACTACAGTCAATCCTCATATTAGGCGGTCCCGCATTCCGCGTTTCACCGTTAACGCGGTGCCTTGCCAGAACCTAACATGCTCACATTCCGCGGTCGTGAACCCCATTACGCGGAGAGCGGCTGGCAAGCCGCGCCATTTTTGGATCCAAACCTCCCGCCATCCGCCATGTTGTGTAAGAGGCGCGAAAATGGTGCGCACAAGGTCGCCCAGTCATCAAAACATTACCAGTTCTTCACCCGCCACCCACTACAGCCGGCCCAAGTCAGTGATAGTGATAATTATAGTGAGGATATGGACTTATATGAACTTTGGGGGTTTGACAAAGAGGCCCTGCAAGCCTCTGTGGTGGATAGTGATACAATTGATACAAGTGATACAGGTGAGGGCCAATAATCTGCCCTCTGCCTCGGAACCAACCGCCCATCCCCGTGTGCCCAGCCATCTTTTCTACTAATGTAAGTGTTAAAAAACCTAATATTATTGATATTTCTCTTAATTATTAATTGTGTGTGCATGCCATCATAAAGTTAAGATAATATTTTTACTACAACATAGTTGTGTGTCGTCAAAAAGTGGAGTTTGGGGATCGGCCCGGACTCCATTTCAATTAATCCCATATGTTATGTTATTCACTTTACGCGTTTCTCACTTTCCGCGGTACCCTCCGGGTTACATTAACCGCGTAATATGAGGATTGACTGTATTATTATTATTATTAGCATTAGCATTATTAATATTATTACATTATCGCTCCCCAGGCCCCGATGTGGGTCAGTGACCTGTGCCCAGGTGGGCTAATCCCCGTAAAAAAAAAAAAAAAATTAGGGGTTCGGGATTGATGATTCTACTCTTCACTCTTTTTCACATTTTCACCTTCCCCTTAATTCTCAAACTAGATCTGTTTCGAGAGCTGATATCATTACATCTACCAATAAGGATCTGTGCAGTGTTACGAGTGTCCACCATAAGTTTCTGTTCTGGGTATGAAATACATTGGTTCGGATGGTGTGTGGTTAGCTCGAGCAGTTTTGCTCATTACTGGCCCACACTGACTGGGCCATTGTTCACGTATTAAATTTCTTTTATTACATTATAACTTTGTGTATTTATTGTATTACGTTTGATTACATTATGTTTGTATATACCCGGTATATATATATACAGTGGGGTATGCTATAACGAACAGATCCTACTACGAATATTCCTATAACGAACAGTTTTACCTATAAAATTGAGAATGCTATAACGAACGAAACTCCTACAACGAACATAATTTAAATTTTTTTTTTTCTAATTTATTGTTTTATTATTACAAATATTAATTATATTCTTTATTTCAGGGGTTTAAATCCATATTTACGCACTTTTTACAATTTTTACAATTTTATATTATATTTTTCAGTGTTAAGTGGTTGTATTTGGGGGCCTGGAACGGATTAATCCTATAACAAACGAATGCTATAACGAACAAGGTTCTAGAACCAATTAGATTCGTTATAGCATACCCCACTGTATACAGCTCCTCCCCGAATTACGACCTACTCGACCTTCGTCCACCCGCACTTACGACCGCGCGGTTGGGACCAAAAAATTTATCTAATGACATGCATTTTCTATATCGAAACGTTTCCGTCCCGTACGAGAGCGTGGCTTGGGTCACCGTGTGGGTACAGCTCCCACGCAGTAAAGAGCTTAGTTGGTGTTTGGCTGTCGTATCCTATACTGATCTCCCAGTGTACTGACATTATTTTCGTATTTAATTGACTTTATAATGACTGGAAAGAGTAGAAGTGAGAGTGGTGATGGTATCCAGAAGAAAAGGAGACAGTCAATTACTTTGAGACGAAAATGAAGATAAAAATGCGGTATGAAAACGGGGTTTGACAAAGAGGCCCTGCAAGCCTCTGTGGTGGATAGTGATACAGGTGATACAAGTGATACAGGTGAGGGTCAATAATCTGCCCTCTGCCTCGGAACCAACCCCCCATCCCTGTGCCCAGCCATCTCTTCTATTAACGTAAGTACTAAAAAACCTAATATTATTGATATTTCTCTTAAATATTAATTGTGTGTGCATACCATCATAAAATTAAGATGTTATTTTTACTACAACATACGTATTGTGTAGGAAAAAGGGTAGTCTGGGGGGTGGGCCCAGTCTCTATTTCAATTAATCCCATATGTTATGTTATTTCGTTTACGCGTCTCTCGTTTTACGCGGACCTCCACGGGTTTAATTGACCACGTAAACCAAGACTATACTGTACAGTGGTCCCTCGGTTAACGAACACAATTCGTTCTAGATGGTCGTTCATTAACCGAAAATTTTGTTAACCGAAACCATTGTTTCAATGGGATTTTGGGTAATTGGTTCCAGCTCACCAAAAATTACATACAAAGTATAAATAAATGCAGTAAAGTACACTTTCTTTGAGGTGTGTATGTATAAGGCTCCTGGTTGATGGTGATGGGAATTAGAAGTGGGGGTGGAGGAGAAGGGAGAAGAGAAGGAAGTGGGGGTGGAAGAGAAATCACCCCATGCTTCATGCCGTCATTTCACCCATAAAATTTTAAGTTCACTAGGTGTAATTCAAGATGATTTTCTTTAAATCAACACTGCACTGCACTATATATTGTCAAACTGTAAAACAAATTTCAGAATGACCAACAATTGTACTGTAAAAATGTAAAAATAGTTTATGTTCAGGAGAGCCCCAAGCAAGATGTTAACTGACTCTCTCCACATGATGGAATCACCTATTTCTTACCTTACTGGCCTGATTGCTGACGTTGATTCTCACTTAACGGGGGGTATAGGCGGGCAGCTTCTAGTACATTCAGTCTTGCACATAGGACACTTTACTGATTTTGGAAGAACACCATGGGAACGAAAAAATGTGAGTTTCTTCGTTTTTTCCCAAAAACTCGCAATCAACTCCAAATAATTGAAGTTACACCCATTGCAGGTTTCCATGGTGGGAACTGATTTTGAATTTCGAAATATGAGACCAAAAATAATACTCGAATTTGATTGGGCCACAAATACCGCGAATTAAACCCAAAATCATTTTAATTGGTTTCAAAAACAAAAATGCTTTTGATTGGCCACGTGACGTGTATGGGAACGCATGCGCGTGATGATTTATGAAGGAGACGCGAGAGACACGCAGTGTTGGAGGAGAGGCAGACGATAATGGCAGGAGGTTAATGGAAGTAAATAGAAAAATTTTTGGAAAAGCTATCTCCGTTATTATACATTTCCGCCAGTAATGTAATTAATGAAAATTATCTTATAATTAGACGTCTTATTCGAATATGATAATAGATTAGTGGTAGGAATGAACGGTGTGTAAACGCAATAATACCTTTGTTTGGTTTGGTTGGTTAGGTCTGCTCTTTATACCCACAAGTGTTTAGCATTTATTATATATATATATATATATATATATATATATATATATATATATATATATATATATATATATATATATATATATATATATATATATATATATATATATATATATATATATATATATATATTTTTTTTTTTTTTTTTTTTTTTTTTTTTTTAAACATATTTCCACAAACTACAACAGTGTCCACTATAATATAACAATAAAAATCCGGCAATTTTTATAATTGTTTTCCAATAAATTTCGCTCGCGGGTTAGTCCAATAGAATTACCGGTTAGAAAAGTTAGGTTAGGTAAAGATTAGAAATGGTGGGTGGAGATTTATTGGTCTAATTTCTTAGGCGTTCCTCACTTGTGCGATTTTTTCTGAAAGAAACGTTTCCAAGAGGCTTCAAGGGTTGAAGGATGTATATATGAGGTAAAAATTGCCTAAAGTAAGTGCGTCTATGCGATTTGAAGATGTGCTATACCGAATAATAACCACGCTTGATAATAAAGTAAACAACAAAAACCTTTATAACTCACCCGCAGGAGGTTGTGATGTGTATTATAAAAGCTTTGCTTTCACTGTTGTCGCCCTTGGCAGGGTTGCCAGCTCGGATTTTCAAATGTCGCTAGGCTGGTACCTAAAAGTAGCTAAATGTCGCTAAATCTTCCATGGAAAGTCGCTAGCTATTATTCCCCCCCTTCAGTAATTTGATGCAAATTATATTTTCATAATGCCGACTATAATGGACGGAGTATAAATAAAATGCATTATGTAAAAATAAAAATATTTTTTTTAAAGTTTAATGTGCACACTTACCTATTATTCAATAGTAATTGCATCCCAGTCCTCTCCGTAGTCGTCGGCAGTGTGAACAACTGTAGAGCTGGAAGCATGTGAAGTGCTTGGTTCAGGTTCTCGTGCAGATATCTTGTAACTGTGTGCCTCCACAGTCCCTATCTTTCTTAAAATATCACTAGGAAGTTCATAACTTGCACAACAGGTGTTCTGTCTTTTTAACCCATACTTTATTGTAAGAATTGCCTTTAATGTCGATAGTTTCATTTTGTTGCGCAATTTTGATTTCACAAAGTTCATATTACTAAATGTGCGCTCTACATCTGCGTTTGAATGCGGAACAGATAAGGCAGCGAGTGCAATTTCAGCCAGATCATGGTAAGGGTTTTCACCTGTCGCATCTCTGTAATTTGCCACTTCTGACCACAATTTTAGGGTGTTAGATGTTTCTGTCCAGATTGTGTGATGCAGTTTTTTCCACTGGAAATCAATCTTGGTAAGGGTGCTGGAATCTTCTGTAAATAAGTGTGCCAAACCAAGTATATCTGATTTAATAGGCTTCAAGCATTCATCGGCACTCAGAAAAGAAATAGACTGCAGCACACGAATGTTGTCAGGTAAGTGTTGACGAAGTTGATTTGAGACCCGTTCAAATGTATTGTCCCTGTAACCCCGTTGCTCTATATTATGGCTCGAAATTAGGAAAACCGAGTTTTCATGGACAGTCCAAAAGTATCCAGAAAGTCGCTAGATTTCTGTGGATATCTCTAGATTTGCGACAAGTCGCTCTAAAATGTCGCTAGAAAAAAACAAAAAGCTCTAGATCTAGCTACAAAGTGGCCCTTGGCCATGTGCACCTGCCCGGATCCGCTGAGTGGCAGCAGTGTTACCAGAGTATTGATTGACTAGTTCTCCAAATTACCTTTGAAAAGTAGCAAGTTACACACTCGCTGATCTGGTACTACTGCAGCATGCGCTGCCGCCTGCCAACTCATCCCAGCTGATGGACAACAACAAATGGACAAGTCACTGCAGTACAGCATTATAATACCGATGACAACTTCTTGCACGTGAGGAGTAAAGGTTTTTGTTTGTTTATTATTATCATGACTAAATGTTTAAGGCGTCACATTACTAGTATTTCAAAGATCCTATTAATGAATGCTGCATGCTGCAGTGTATACTTGTACGTGATGTGGTAAGAGTGGGTTAGGGGTCCGACTAATTACCCAAATGTAGCCGCAATGAAGTCAAATAATGGTCCTACATGAATAAATCGGACTGCCAATCACTTCTCGACTAGTATTTGATGTCACAAAGTAAAAAAATATTGGTAAACTTAATTTAATCTGAGTTAATAGATCGAGTGCATGTACCTAACCTAACCTAACTCAATTTTTTGTTACTTTATGACACCAAATAATAATCGAGAAGTGATTCACAGCCCGATTTACGCTTGTAGGACCATCATTTGACTTTATTGCGACTACATTTGGGTTCATTTGCGTAATTACTCGCTCCCTCGGTACAAGCACGCGCTCTATTAACTCAGTTAAAATTAAGTTTTCTCATTTTTTGTGACTTTGTGACACCAAATACTAGTCGAGAAGTGGTTGGCAGTCCGATTTATTCATGTAGGACCATTATTTGACTTCATTGCAGCTACATTTGGGTACATTTGGTTAATTAGTCGGACCGGTGGGTTTGGGTTATCTCGTACCCAAATCACGAGATAAGTCGTGCCCAAGATTATTTACACCCAATTCAAGAGATAATCCATGCTTATTAGCATGTATACAGTACCATGCATTTTTGGTTTTTAGCTTTATCTATGATTACAAAAAAAGATTACATAAATCTTGTAGGAAAGTGCAGTGAAATAGGGAAATGTATTGCAGGCTTTAAAATGGTTGCATCTCATTACATAAGTAGTATGTTATTCCATCACACAGGCCTTGCACTACAAGTACATATTTCACACTATGTGGTTTATAATAACTTTATTGCAATTTGCAGATTTCAGGCTAATAGATTTGGCAGTTTCAATTTATAAACTTGGCGATGTAAACGTTTATAATGATCATAAGTCACCAAAATATAGACATGCATAAAAATGGGGTCTGCCCATATCGTCACCACTATTTTAAACCCTTTTGTAACCACTGCTTTACCCGTTTCGTCACCGTGTTCATCCCCATCAATAAATACACGAAAATAACTGTTTCCTGGGATAGAAAATAGTAAAAAAAAAAACTAAGACAATTAATTAAAGTAAAAAATAAATAATAAAAACATTGTTAATATGCCTGCAATCATCTCTCTCCTTGGTGCTTTATTTGTTCTGTATTTTGTTTTTTTTACCAATGTTGAATTGTTTTGTTTTTTTATAAAACAATTAATATTCATTTATAGTAATAACACAATAATTCTTCGTTTCTTCTGTATTTGCCAATGTTTTAATCGTTTTCTTTATTAAATAATTAATATATATATATATATATATATATATATATATATATATATATATATATATATATATATATATATATATATATATATATACTGTGTATATATATATATATATATATATATATATATATATATATATATATATATATATATAAAATATATAAATATATAAATATATTAAAGTTGTACCCCACTTAACGCAGTCAATTGAACCCAGAGGGTCCCGCGTTAAGTGAAATCCAAGTTAAGTGAACAACAGAACATATGGGATTAATTCCAATAGAAACCGGCCCGACCCCCAAACTCCACTTTTTGAAGGCACATACCTATGTTGTAGTAAAAATAACATCTTAATTTTATGATGGTACATGCACACAATTAATACTTAAGAGAAATAGAGAAATACAGTCGCCAAGTTAATGTCCATTCAAATAATGGACTCAACTCCCTCCCACTCTCACACTACACTGCCGGCTCTTCCCTCTCAGAGAAATTTTTAGGGGAAAACCACTAAATTTTAATAAATAATACCTCAAACTAAAGTTAGGATAATACAATTGACATTGCTGGATTCCTTGTAAGACCAGGAATATTTTGAATATAAATGTCATATATTTTGCACAAAAGATAACATAGTTACCTAGAGAAAAATTTGTATCTAAAAATTGTATGTTTAATGCAAAATATATGATGTTTATATTCAAAATGATCACCAAATTATAAGAATTCCAGCAATGTAAATTATATTCTGACCGGGTAATTTGTATGAATTTTATGAGCTAAAACAAATATCTTCAGTTAATAAAAAAAAAATAATCTTCACGACACTATCTGTCAATCAAAGTACCCCACCTTGCCTCCCCCCCTCTTCCAACCGCGCGGTCAGTCCCAACCCTCCCCCCCACCCCCCACCAATCCTCCCTTCCAGAGTTTTTAACATTTAGTATTAAATAGTACCTCAGATTAAAGTTAGGATAATATAATTGACATTGCTGGATTCCTTGTAAGACCAGGAATATTTTGAATATAAATGTCATATATTTTGCACAAAAGATAACATAGTTACCTAGAGAAAAATTTTTATCTTAAAATTGTATGTTTAATGCAAAATATATGATGTTTATATTCAAAATGATCACCAAATTATAAGAATTCCAGCAATGGAAATTATATTCTGACCGGGTAATTTGTATGAATTTTATGAGCTAAAAAAAATATCTTCAGTTAATAAATAAAAAAATAATTCTTCACAGGGTAACAGATGGTCGGTCGGTCCCTCCCTCCCCCCCACCCCCCACCAACCGTCCCAAGGAGATGTGTGGGATAACCACTAAATTTTAATAATACCTCAAACTAAAGTTAGGATAATATAATTGACATTGCTGGATTCCTTGTAAGACCAGGAATATTTTGAATATAAATGTCATATATTTTGGACAAAAGATACCATAGTTACCTAGAGAAAAATTTTTATCTAAAAATTGTAAGTTTAAAGCAAAATATATGATGTTTATATTCAAAATGATCACCAAATTATAAGAATTCAGCAATGTAAATTATATTTCGTCGGTAATTTGTATGAATTTTATGAGCTAAAACAGGCAGTCAGGCAGGGTGGCGGTGGGTAAATCTAAAATAATGCTCGAGTCGACATCACCGCCAGACATGTGAAAAATCCGTGTTATGAAAGTTCATACTACGAGGCACCGCATATGATAAAAGGCGTTATGAAACCGCGTTAGGCGGGTAATATTGTATATATATATATATATATATATATATATATATATATATATATATATATATATATATATATATATATATATATATATATATATATATATATATATATATATATATATATATATATATATATATATATATATATATATATATATATATATATATATATATATATATATATATATATATATATATATATATATATATATATATATATATATATATATATATATATATATATATATATATACACACACACAGTCAACCCTCACTTTACGCGGTTAATGTAAACCACAGGGTACCGCGGAAAGTGAGAAACGCGTAAAGTGAATAACATAACATATGGGATTAAATGAAATAGAAACCGGCCCGACCCCCAAACTCCACTTTTTGAAGGCACATACCTATGTTCTAGTAAAAATAACATCTTAATTTTATGATGGTACATGCACACAATTAATACTTAAGAGAAATAGAGAAATACAGTCGCCAAGTTAATGTCCATTCAAATAATGGACTCAACTCCCTCCCCCACTTCTCACACTACACTCGCTGGCTCTTCCCTCTCTGAGAAATTTTGGGGGGAAAACCAGGTATAGTAATAAATAATACCTCAAACTAAAGTTAGGATAATATAATTGACATTGCTGGATTCCTTGTAAGACCAGGAATATTTTGAATACAAATGTCATATATTTTGCACAAAAGATAACATATTTACTCAGAGTAAACATTATATCTAAAATTTGTATGTCTAATGCAAAATCTATGATGTTTATATTCAAAATGATCATCAAATTGTAAGAATTCCAGCAATGTAAATTATATTCTGGCCGGGTAATTTGTATGAATTTTATGAGCTAAAACAAATATCTTCAGTTAATAAAAAAAATAATATTCTTCACGACACTATCTGTCAATCAAAGTACCCCACCTTGCCTCCCCCCTCTTCCAAGCGCCAGATGGTCGGTCCGTCCCAACCCTCCCCCCACCTCCCACCAACCCTCCCTTCAAGAGAAAGGTTGGGTGAAAAAACTAGATTTTAACATTTAGTATTAAATAATACCTCAGATTAAAGTTAGGATAATATAATTGACATTGCTGGATTCCTTGTAAAACCAGGAATATTTTGAATATAAATGTCATATATTTTGCACAAAAGATAACATATTTACTCAGAGTAAACATTATATCTAAAATTTGTATGTCTAATGCAAAATATATGATGTTTATATTCAAAATGATCATCAAATTGTAAGAATTCCAGCAATGTAAATTATATTCTGGCCGGGTAATTTGTATGAATTTTATGAGCTAAAACAAATATCTTCAGTTAATAAAAAAATATATATTCTTCACGACACATCTGTCAATCAAAGTACCCCACCTTGCCTCCCCCCTTCTTCCAAGCGCCAGATGGTTGGTCCGTCCCAACCCTCCCCCCCACCCCCCACCAATCCTCCCTTCAAGAGAAAGGTTGGGTGAAAAAACTAGATTTTAACATTTAGTATTAAATAATACCTCAGATTAATGTTAGGATAATATAATTGACATTGCTGGATTCCTTGTAAAACCAGGAATATTTTTAATATAAATGTCATATATTTTGCACAAAAGATAACATATTTACTCAGAGTAAACATTATATCTAAAATTTGTATGTCTAATGCAAAATCTATGATGTTTATATTCAAAATGATCATCAAATTGTAAGAATTCCAGCAATGTAAATTATATTCTGGCCGGATAATTTGTATGAATTTTATGAGATAAATAAAAAAATTATACTTCACCCGTGTAAAGGGGTACACCCACCGCGGTATGTGAGCATCCTGGGTTCTGGCAGGGCACCGTGTAAACGTGGAAACGCGGAATGTGGGACCGCGTAAAGTGAGGGTTGACTGTATATATATAATCAACGACCTCACCAGTAAGGAATCGAACCCTCGACCTACTGGGTTCGGTAAAATGCTACTGACACCACATACGAGGCACGGGCAGTTTCCCAATGAGGTTCACGGCGCCATCAGCTCAATGAACAGGCTTTGTGTGAAATATAACAGAGTCTAGAACTGCTTTTAGTGTCCTTGTGGGTTAGCCGGTAAGCGTTCCCTAGTCCCACCCAGTAGGTCGAGGGTTCGATTCCTTGCTGGTGAGGTCGTTGATTATATGTTTAAAGTCCGCGTGTTATATGGACTAAAAATGAAGTATATATATACCGTTAACCCTCACTTTAGGCGGTTAATGTAACCCGCAGGGTCCCGCGTCAAGTGAGAAACGCGTAAACTGAATAACATAACATATGGGATTAATTGAAATAGAGTCCGGGCTGACCCCCAAACTCCACTTTTTGACAACACACAACTATGTTGTAGTAAAAATGTTATCTTAACTTTATGATGGTATGAAAAAACAAGTAATATAGAAGAGGTTAGGTTAGGAAAAATAAAGGTTAACATAGGAAAAATAAAGGTTAGGTTAGAAAAACTAAAAGTTAGGTGGAACACTTACGTTAGTAGAAGAGATGGGTCGGCATACGGGGATGGAGGCTGGTTCCGAGGCAGAGGGCAGATTACTGGCCCTCAGGTGAATCACCATTACTAGGTGAATCACCATCACTGTCACTTACAGTTGTCAGGGCTTCCCTGACAAATCCCTCAAAGTCATCTTCACTGTCACTATCACTGGCTTGGGCT